>NW_007248486.1:256266-288150 GCF_000164805.1 Carlito syrichta
AAAAAAAAAAAAAAAAAATCTGATGCAAGTTCAGCAATTGAAAAAGAAATTCTGTTATTTCTATTGTGTCCAGCATTTTAAGGTAACATTTAGGACCATGAGTAACAGCATTACATCAGAACAGTCAGATTTTATAAATTTCACATAACCTTTAGAATACTTAAATCAGTAATATATCCATATAAATGTAACTTGAAGACAGTTTGGCATCACTTTGTTATTTGATAATGCTTCTCATACAATTCATCACATAAGACTTATCGGTTTAGCATCTCTACAGGATGAGAGAGACCTCCGTTGAGATTCTCCAGGAGCCCAACTGGAAAGTCTCAAAGTTAAATTCAGGTTCAAAAGACTTAATTTAGAACTTTGATTCTTTGGAAACCTACTAATAATGCCAAAATGTTTAAAACATTTAATTAAAACAATCATAAGCCAGGCACAGTGGCTTACACCTCAGCATTTGGGGAGGCCAAGGTGGGAGGATTGTTTGAGCCCAGGAGTTCAAGACAAGCCTGGACAACACAGTGAGACCTTGCCTCTACAAAAAAAAAAAAAAAAAAAAAAATCAGTAAACTAGCCAGGCATGGTGGCATGTGCTTGTAGTTCCAACTACTTGGGAGACTGAGGTGGAAGGATTGCCAGACCCTAGGAGGTTGAGGCTGCAGTGATCATACCTGGGTGACAGAATAAGACCCAACTCAAAAAAATAAAAATCACAGATCATTGTGAAATAATACACCCACATAATCAGAGCAACAAAAGATTTTAAAAAATAAATACAGAACATTACATGGACTAAAACAAAACAAAAACACCTTAATTCTTTAAAAACACTTAAGTAACCAATAGCCTAATAAAAACAGCGTGAAGCATGAGAAATCATTTTGATAAAACATAAAATCGTTTCCTAGACCAGTTACCAAAAAATAAAATTATTTTGCAGTGTGATTGCTTCTCCTTATGTGGGAAGCCCACTTAGATAACCTAGATATTGAACCTGAGTTTTAAATTCTGAAATTTAACTAGACACTGGAAGAATATGTGTCCCAGATTATTAGTGTACAGCATATTATAGAAGTAAAGAAGAAAACAAATACCTTGATCAAGGAAATACAGCTTTTAGAAAAAGTAATAGCACATACATTTCCTTGTTACACAGATCAATTTAGACATACCAAGAAAAACAGATGACAAGATCAAGTTATACTGGAAGAAAACATGACTTTCTTAGGCCTTCAAGACAAACATTTTTAGTGTCAGGCCACAATAGAGTCAGAACGAGAGAGAGGGGGAGGGAAAAAAGGCTACAGGAGCTGACAAGTTGAGCAAGAGAGTTATTATCCCAGCCAAGCAAAAACATGTACCTTCTCAAAGAGAGAAGACAGAAGAGCTGAAGACGATGCATGATCTGCAAATAATGTGCAATGATTTACAAGAAAGTTGAAATGAATCCGAAAACTTCAAAAGAAAACTATTTTGAGAAATTACTATTTTAAATGATGAACATGGCATTTTAAACTTGGAATTAGGGAAATTAAATAAAAAAACAAAAAAGCTACAGTTCAGAAGATGGTTGAAAATGTAAAGAAATTATATTAATACCAAAATCTCTTGCAACTTATTTTTTTTTTTTTTTTTTTTTACTAAAAGCAGATCAAGGCCAGGCATAGGTTCACACCTGTAACCCCAGCACTTAGGCTGAGGTTGGAGGATCTCTTAAGGCTAGGAGTCCAAGACCTAGGTAACAAAGCAAGACCCAGTCTCTATAAACAAAACAATAACAACAATAACTTTAAAAGGTAGATCAGTACTCTAAGAAAAGCTTGTTGTTTTATACATAGATGACTAGCTTGTTTTTTAATCGATATATTAATACAAAATTTCTGGGACAATTTATAAGTCATTTTCTTTTAACTATAGCCAACTTGATTAAATTCAAAATTTCTTTCATAAACTCCATTTTTCAATAAACTTTTTGCAACTTCCTCAGACCTATTATAACTTGCTCAGATCTTTTATGTCTTGTTATGCCTTCAGTTTTGTCCTGTTCTTTCTTTTTCATATGAGAATAACCAATCATTCTACCTTTAGACAAAAATTTGTTTTTTCCCTTATTATTTTGACCATGTAAGATTCTTATTTTAAAAAATTCTCTTTTTTAACTTCCCTTACCAAAAATACATTCTTATACCTATAATTTTTTCATCTCTCTCTTTCCAGTTTACTGGCTCTTATCTCTCTTGATACTATATTATTTTTAAATCCACATTTTGAAACAGCCTTTAAATAACCTCTGAATTAGACAAAATGTTTCAATATAACACATTTTATGCATGATAATTTTCTCATTAAAAACATTTTACTTTTTAGTACACTATGTATAGAGAATTGTATATATTTATTAGAGTTTTTAACTCTTAGTACTTTTAATTTTCAGTGAAAAATCTAGGATCTAAGCAAACTCTGAGCTGTTTTATATCAGTGTCTTGTATAATTTATGTGTCTTTTATAATTTTTAGAAACCTATTTTCCCTTAACAATGTTTTCATGCTTACTAGCAGACCCAAATATTTTAGCTTCTCTATACCAAATACAACAAGATGCCAGAGGTGTATGTGTATGTGTAACCTTAAACTTATGTTCAGCAATTAATGTTTCAACATTTGAATTTAATTAGAAATCATCCAGATCTTTCATGAATATCTATAACTTCCCTTAATATCTGTGCCTTTAAGACTTTAAATTACATGAACAACTTAGAAGTGGTATTCTCATTTACACTTACCTAATTTATTTTTTAACAATTATACTTAGATTACTTAAGAAAACTTGAGATATTAGACAGAGCTTGTTATTATTTCAAGCCAGTGCCCTGTTAGTAATTTTTACTATGTGAATCTTAGGTGTTCACATAAGTAAGAACCTTAAATACATGTGTATTTTGTTGATAACCCAGAAGACACAGCTGTTTTCATTAAAGCAAACATATTAACCTAGTCTTAGTCATTAGTTACACAAAGATCATTCTGCTTTTAAGCTGGATTTATAGTTTTATGGCCTTAAAACATAGCAAGACAAATGTAAAACTGCATGACCAGTAAATCCAGACAAAATGCGAAAAGTTCTGAAGACTTTCTACTTTTATCAACTTTAAAATCAGTTTATTTACCAAAGATCCATGAAGTTACAAAAAAATTGAATTAGTCACATGAAGTTACAAAAAAATTGAATTAACTACTATTTTTTTCTGACAAATTAACTTGATTTAAGTGCTTATTTTTTTAAGTCAATTAAATAGAACTCTTTCATATATTTTGGTAGGAAAAAAATCTTACATGCATATACAGACAAAAATATACAACACAGAAAAGATCTTATTGATTTTCACTTTAAAATTTTAGTCATGAAACAGTAAAGCATAGTAATATAAACTCACTAGTTTATAAAAAGACGGATACAAATTATCTGGCAAAATAGGACAACTTATGGCCATTTGTTATATGGTTAAACTTTAGGATTTTTATTTTCCCTTGATATGTAATCTTATGAAGTCTGTGGATTAAATTGTGGGTAAATCAGTTATAGTAGTTTTTTTTTAAAGTCTCTTGTACCCTTTTTTCCTTTTCAATTTCAAATAAGTTATTTTACTTAACTCCTGTATGTTTATATTTCTGTTAGAACTGACTGGAAAAAAAAAGCTTACAGGTGGCCTTGAACTTCGTAACATATTTATCTTAATACAACCAAAAATGTCAGCAATTCAAACTAAGCAGAGAAGTATATATAGAGAAAGAGAGAGAGAGAGTGCTTAGAAGCCTCTACATGTTAACCCTATAATTGCAGTCTCTTAATTCAGTTATAAGAAAAACTTAGAGAGTTTAAATAATTTTCATAATGGCCATAACTTACCTTTGATGTAATTGGCCCATTTTTTTTTTAAATGTGCATGAAGGGGCCATAAAATTTTAATGTATAGCTGGCTGGAGTTCCAGAAGGCTTGTCATTCTTTAAAATTTGAGGCTCTCATTCCATTTCTTATTAATCTCTTGAGAGCAAAGAAAATCCTGTAAATTCTGTCAGGAAATGTTAAGGAGTGGGGCAAAGTGTTTTGCTTTGTCAAATGCACCTGGCAGAGGATTCTTTTTTTTTTGTACTTGGCAGATGGCCTTTGCCCTAGTTGTCCAACCAGTGACCAAGTTTTCCCTTGTGGCACAGAAATTTTTTTGAGACTAGCAGGTATCTTGGTTGAAATCTTGCTTGTCTGTTACCAGTTTATTCTTACACGGTCTCTTCTTTAGAGACTGGAGTCTGTCACAGATGGTGGCAACCATCATAGTGACTTTTATTATTTATATATGAATGTATGTATGACAGGTTCTCTGTCACCCAGGCTGGAATGCAGTGGTATTATCATAGCTCACTGCAGTCTCAAACTCCTAGGCATAAGCTACCCTCCTGCCTCAGCCTTCCAAGTAGCTGGGACTATAGGCACGTGCCATGACACACAGCTAGTTTTTAATTTTTTTTTTAAGAGATGAGCTCTAGCTCTGTATCCCAGGCTAATCTCAAACTCCTGACTTCAAGCAGTCCTCCTGCCTTAGTCTCATAAGTAGCTGTGATTACAAGTGTGAGCCACCATATCTGGCCCTAGTGGCTTTTAATTGGCCATCTTGTGCCCACGGTTTAGGATATTTATTTTTGTGCTTGAAAGATGTTCAGAAACAAGCAGAGGGAAAAAAAAAAGAGTCAAATTATTTGCAGATGCATGGAACCAACCCCAAATGAAACCAAACCAAAATCAAAACTCAAAAACATTTAAGCCAGGCTTGCAGACCAAACTATAAAACCAGCTGTGCAGAAAAACCAAAGTCAATCCACCAAAAAAGACATCCCTCACAGAAAATAATTTCTGTAGAAACCAGAGTACTCTCCAAAAGGACACTTGGCCTTATGCCAGGAAGGGCTTGCTGGAAAAGACAAAAAGTGTTTTATGGTCCCAAGAGAGTTGCGGAGTCCTTTATTTAAAGTGGCCCTATAACCAAATCAGATCCTAAATATAGTCAGAAGAACTCACTAAAATAAGGACGTTTGAGAATTCAAGAGAAGATTCGCCAGGGCATAAACGGCAAGCTATGAAAGTAGAGAACTCAAAAAGGCTTAATGTGGGTACATCACTGGATTCCAGGGGATGCTGACCAATCTAAGGTGAGTTCGCTTTGGTCTAAATTCTTGACACCAAGATTATGTCAACCTAAATAACACAGAGGGTATCTCTAAAAGAAAATTATTCAAGAATGAGTATTGCAGTAGGAATATATTATGGGCATATTCAGGGAGTTAAAGGTAGGCAAGCATATTTTTTGGTTTGTTTTTCAAGGAATATTTAATAACAAGGTGGATAAGCATGCTAATCTAACATGTGATTTGATGTTGCTGCAGCTAGAGAAGAGAGTTTTTAAAGAAAAATGAGATGGGTTACATAAGTCATTTTGAAACAAATATCCTTGGCTACAAAGATCAATAATTAGGGTGGCATCCATCCATGGATAGACAGCCAGTTGCTGGGCAGGTAAATTCACAGAAGTTTTGTTTTGTTTTTGTATAAGGTTGCAGTGGTTTTGTACGAGGTTGTGATTTTTGCAGTCTTTTGCAGTAGCTCTTGTTATGAGGCATATTATGTGAGAACCCTCCTTTCATGAGCTTCCCTGGCTTCATTTGTCCTGCTACCATGACACTAGTGTTTCAATTCATACATTTGGCCTCATGGAGATTTTCTAAGAACAGTTCAAAGAGAAGGAAATATTTGGAACTGGTTTACAGATAATTTTACATGATAATCCTGCATCACCTAAAACTGGACAGCTAGAGCACTACAGCCTCATGCTATGGTGACCTGAAGGACCATGCTGAAAAAAAATTCCCATTTGTTAGAATTTTGAGAAATGCATTTCATATTTCTTTTTCATAGAAAGAAAGATTCCAGGGATACTAACAGCTTTGCTGGATAGTTAGGTACTTCAAAGAAGCATGATTAAAAATTGGTGGCCGGGCATGGTGTCTCACGCCTATAATCCCAGCACTTTGGGGGGCAGAAGCGAGAGGATTGCTTGAGTCCAGGGGTTCAAGACCAGCCTGGGCAACTTGGCGATTCCTTGTCTCTACAATAAATAAGAAAAATGAGCCAGGTGTGGTGGCGTGTGCCTGTAGTTCCAGCTACTTGGAAGGCTGAGGTGGAAGGATCGTCTGAGTCCCGCAGGTCGAGGCTGCAGTGGCTTTCAGTGAGACTCCAACTCAAAAAAAAAACAAAAAACTGGTGACTGGGCTAATAGGCAATGAAGTATGTGTGACCGTTCTTAATGAGTAGAGTATGAAATTATTTGTGACCCATGTGAATGGTCAATAATGAGCAATCTCATCAGAGATGGATCTTAATCAGGTGACCAAGATGATACATTCTGTGAATGTCTTTCAACCTTTTTATCCAGACAACTTTGTCCTTTTTGTCCTTTCCCAGTGGGTACATGAATAATGTAGTCATGGTGGAAGATGTGGAGCTTATGTATGGGTTCAGTACCATGAATTTTGCCTCAATAAATCCAATCTAGCTACAACCATCTTTCAAAACTATAGACTGACACTGTACCCCAATAGGCACTATTCTTTGAAGGGGACTACCCAGCCCATTGTTGGAATTTGATTACACTAGACCACTTCCATCATGGAAGAGACAGCATTTAGTTTTTAATGGAAAAGACAATTCATCTAGATATGGATTTGCCTTTACTGTTCCAATGCTTCTGCTAAAAGCACCATCTGTGGACTTTATGCAATGTCTTATTTTCTGTCATGATATTCTACCTAGTGTTGCTTGTGACTAGTCATTTTACAGAAAAAAAAAGGACTGTGTTCACTGGACTCATGTTCACAGATTTCACCAATCTTACCATGTTTTCTGTTAACAGTTCCATTTAAATAGGATATGCCTTGATTCTCAGACTTCCTTTGGTCTCTGATTTGTCCTCCCATGTTTGTATAAAATCTAATTCCTATTTAAAATCCCCTCATCCTCAAAATCATAGTGATACAGCTTTCCTGCTCCTTTTCAGTCACTACTTCTCTCTTTCAAGTGTAATCACTTTCCTAACTTCTATCACCATGCTTTTGTTTATATAAATGGAGTCATATTGTATATATTTTTTGTGTCTAAATTGTTTTGCTCAACATTATTAGATTGAACTCTGTTGCTATTTTGAAGGAATTTTTTACTTATTTTGTCACTGTAGAGTAAGAGTTGGCAAACTATATCCTATGGGCCAAATCTGGTTTATATTTGGAATTGTGTGTATTTTTCTGTTTGCTAGAAGTGGAATTCATATGGAAGATGTATATATTTAACTATAAAAGATAATATAGAACATTTTCAAAGTGATTGCACCTATTTACACTCTCACAAACAAAATAATGGAGTTTCATCAGCTTTATATCCTTGCCAATGCTTTGTATTGTCAGATTTTAAAAAATATTTAATAAAAATAAAATATTTTTAAAATTAGTCATTTTAATTTCTTTATAGGAAGAGAGTAGAATGGTGGTTACCAGGGGCTGGGATGGGAAGGTTGAGGACATGTTGGTCAAGAATAAAACATTTCAGTTAGACAGGAGTAATTTAAAAAAAAAAATTAGTCATTCTGGTATGTGAGTAGCATTGTCTTGCTGAGGGTTTAGTTTATAGTACTTTGATGACTAATGAAGTTGGACAAACTGAGCACTTATTCACAGGCTTGTATATATGTATACTCTCCTTTGTATGTTACCTAATCAGTTAGTTTGTGAATTTGTCTATTTGGTTGTCAGTCTTATTCTTGTATTTATAGGATTTCTCTATATTCTGCTTACAAAACTTTATACATATGTGTGTATTGTGATTCTCTTTTCAACTATGGCTAACATTTTCACTTTTGTTGTGGTACATTCGATGAACAATGATTCTTATTTTAGTATTTTTATTTTTTTCAGTTAGTGTTTTTAGAAATCTTTGCCTATGTTGGACAAGTTCATGAAGATATTTTAGTAGCTCCTTTTAAAATCTTTTAATCTTTGAGGTTCACATTTCATCTCATATTGATATTTATGTATAGGATGTGGTTAAGGTCAAGATTAATTATTTTTCCAAGTGTATATACAAAGACTGTATCCCCACTGCTTGAAAGGACTTCCCTCTTTTGCTTGTGTTACCTTTGTCAATTATCAAGTGACTAGATATATATTAATCTGTTTCTGAACTTTCTATTACTTTCCATTAGTGTATTCATCCTTGTATATATACCACGCTTTTAAAATTACTGTAAATTCATTAAAAATCTTTATATCTTATATAGTATAAATTCAGTTACTTCTATTTTTTTTGATACCCTAGTTATTGTTGAGTGTTACTTTTCTTTACAAATTTTAGAATCAGCTTGTCAGTTTTCACTAAAAACTGCTGGAGATTTTACTAAATATATAGATTATTTACAGAAGTATAGATGACCTTATAATGTTAAGTTTTTCAATATATTAATAACACCACATATTTTAAATTTTTTCATTGAAGTATAAATATATGCAGAAAATGCCCATGTCATTTGTGTCATATGTACATTTATTTAATTTTCAGCACACACAAAACACCAGCATCTAGATCAAGAAACAGAACATAACCAGCACCTATAGTAACCATGAGATTCAACTTTACAAATATCCTAATGCAAATAACACCTACCTCAGTTGTGCTTTAAGGTGAATCCTGTGTTTTCAGCAAAGCCAAACTTCCTAAGAGCTGCTCCCAGTTGATGCCTGAGTTTTACTAAGGATTCTAATATAGACCAATTCCAGGGATATATTGGAACTCCTCTGTTGGGAAGATTGTCTCTAGAACTCTCCAATGGCCTTGTCTTACTTTCCTTAGATTACATGGAAGTCCAGGATGATTTCATACAATCTTTCTTCCCTTTGTTCTTTACTCAGTATTAGATTGCCTCATGGTGTGGTAATTCTTCCAGCCTCTCCTCCCATTTTCTCTCACAGTCGTTTCCCCTAATAAAATTCTTACACAACTAATTATGCCTTTGCATTTGTTTCTCAGAGGACCTGCACTAGCATGTCACCCTAAAAACTTTCTTCACGGCTCATTTAAATCCCTGCTTTTCTCTCAAAATAGCCACAATTTTGACTTGTAATAGCATGGATTTGTTTTGCAGTTTTTATACTGTATATAAATGGAATAATAAAGTATGTAAAATTTTGTGTTTGCTTTATTTGTGCTCAACATGATGTCCATGAAATTTATCCATACTATTGGGAGTGAATTTAATTGGTTCATTCTCATTGTTGTATGTTATTTTAATGTAAATATTCCATAACTTATCCATTCAATTTTTGATAGGCTTTGTTTAGTTCCGTCCTTGGCTACTGAATTTTGTGCTGATGTGCTCACTTTGGCAGCACATACATTAAAGATTGGAAAGAAACAGGGAAGATGGCAAACAAAAAATTTTTTAAAAAATTTAGTACTTATATGAACAAAAAAGAGATATATCTTTCGCTGAACTTGTGAATATCTTTCTACGGAAGTCCAGAGTGAGTTCATCTAATCTTTCTTTGTGCTTTACTCGGTATTAGTGTGGACCCAAGGAGTATAGAATATTTTTCAATGCTAGCATGGACCCAAAGGGTGTGGAATATTTTTCAATGTAAGCATGGACCAAAATGGTATATAATATTTTTAGTAGTTACCTTAGTAATAGCACTAAAACTATCCAGCTTTAGTAATTACTGCAACACCTTATTCTAAAGTGGTTGTATCAAACTACACTCCTAATTGTGGGATACAAGTATTCGCATCTTCATCAAACTTTCTCTGATTCATTGTTTTTAATTTTAGCATTTCTGATTGGAATGTGGTGGAATTCTCAAAACAGTTTAATGAGTTTCTTTGAATACTTTAAAATTGAGTGCCTTTTAATTTGATTATTGAATAATTTGATATCCTCTTTTCTAAACTGTTTGGTCATTATTTTTATATTTTTCTCTTTGAGTTTTTCTTATAGATTTACGTATTTGTATATTTTGCATGTGAATCTTTGTCACATATGTGGTTTACACATTTTCTCAATTTGAGGATTACCTTGTCATCACTCTCTTATTGATGCCTTAATGAGGAAAAGTTATTGATTTTGTAAAATAGTCTGATTTATCTGATGCTTTAAAATAGTGGATTTTAAGGTCTTGTTTAATAATTTTTCTCACTTCAAGACAACAAACATGTTCTTACTTTTTTCCTAAAAACTTCATTGTTTTACTTTACAAAATTAGATCAGCAGTCTTTCTTAAAGTTATATATGGTGAATTCTGTGAAGTAATGGTAAATATATATTTTCCCATGTAGATATCTAATTGGTGAAGAACTACATATTAAAAAGAACTTTTTTGCTGTGTACTGCAGCATATCTTTTCACAAATGAAATGAGTGTCTGGCTGGGCTCAGTGGCTCAGCCTGTAATCCTGCACTTTGGGAGGCCGAGGCAAGTGGATTGCCTGAGTTCGCGGGTTCAAGACTAGCCTGGGCAACTTGGCAAGACCTCGTCTCCACAATAAATAAAAAAAAATTAGCCGGGCATGGTAGCACACACCTGTAGTCCTAGCGACTTGGAAGGCTGAGGCAGAAGGATTGCCGGAGTCCAGTAGGTCAACGCTGGAGTGGCCGTGAGCGTGCCACTGCACTCCAGTCTGGGCAACGGAGTGAGACTCCAACTGAAAAAAAAAAAGGAATGTCTGCTTTGATCTAGACCCTACACTCTTCACTTATTTATCTATCTTTGAGAAAATGAGACATTGATATTGAAACGAACAAGAAAAAAAATGTATGGGACCCCACCAAAACTAAAAACTGTTGTGCATCAGTGGATGCCATCAAGGATGTGACAATACCAACATAATGGGAGAACATATTGGTAAATCATATACCTGATAAAAGACTTGTAGCTAAAGTACATAAAAAACTTACAATTCAATAATTAAAAAACAAATAACTGAATCAAACAATTGGCCAAAGGATCTGAATAGATATTTCCAAAAAGAAAATATACAAATGGCCAAAAAGCACCTGAAAAGATGGTCATTGTCATAAGTCATTAGTGAAATACAAACCAAAACCATAATGACATATTACTTCACATCCACCATATTGGCTAAAATAAAAGAGACATAATAAAAGGATTGCTGAGGAAGTGGAGAACTTGCAGACCCCTCATACATTGTGGGAGATAAAATGGTGCAAATGCTTTGGCGAACAGTCTGGCAGTTTCTCAAAAGATTAAACATAGAGTTTTCATATGATGCAGCATTCCATTCCTAGACACATAACCAAGAGAAATAAAAACATATGCCCACATTTTAACTTGTACACAAATGTCCAAAGCAACATTATTCATAACAAAATTATCCATCAATGAATAAGATGTGGTATATTCATGCAGTGCCATATTATTCAGCCATGAAAAGGAATGAATTACTGATATATGTACCAACATGGATGGACCTTTAAAATGCTATGCTAAATAGGCCAGGGTGGGTGAATTGCTCGAAACCAGGAATTCAAGCTGGGTAACATAGTGAGATCCTCACCTCTACAAAAACTATTATTTGCTATATTGTCCAGGCTGGTCTAGAACTCCTGGCCTCAAGTGATACTCACTTCAGCTTCCCAAAGTGCTGCGATTACAGGCATGAGCCATGTGTGTGGCCCTCTATAAAGTTTTTAATTTATTTTTTCTCTACAAAAACTTTTTTAAAAAATTAGTTGAGTGTGGTGGCACTTGCCTGTAGTCATAGCTACTCAAGAGGTTGAGATGGGAGCATTGTTTGAGGGCAGGAGTTCAAGGCTGCAGTGAGCTATGATTGTAATACAGCACTTCAGCCTGAGAAAGAGAACTAGATCATGTGTCTAAAAATATGTGTATAATAATACTAATAGTGAATATGCTAAGTAAAGTTTCAAAAGACCACATATTGTATGATTACATTTATAAGAAATGTTTAAAATCGGTACATCTACAGATGACAGATCAGTGGTTGCCTAGGGCTGGAGAGTTTGGGAAAATTGGAAGTGACTATTAAGGGGTACCAGATTTCTTTCTGGGGTGATAAAAAACATCCTGAAATTGATTGTAGTGATGGTTGCACAACTCTGTGGATATACTAAAATTCATTTAATTGTGCACTTTAAATTGATAAGTTGTATGGTATCTCTACATCTTAGTCAAGTTGTTATTAAAAAATATCAAGTAATGCCTTAAACTTATGAGTAAGGAAAATAACGATTCGGGGTGACGCCCGAATCCTCACTGCTAATATGAGATGAATTTTTGAGCAGGTAAAGGTTGCCCCTAAGGTGACCTGCCTACTTTGCTGGATGCCTGGGAGTTGCGATCTGCCCGTCACCCTTATTTAAAAAAAAAAAAAAATCAAGTGTTGACCAGGCGTGGTGGCGCAAGCCTGTAATCCCAGCACTTTGGGAGGCCGAGGCAAGAGGATTGCCGGAGCTCAGGAGTTCAAGACCAGCCTGAGCAAGATGGTAAGACCTCGTCTCTACAATAAATTTTAAAAAATAGCCAGGTGTGGCAGCACCTGCCTGTAGTCCCAACTACTTGGGAGGCTGTGGTGGAAAGATTGCCTGAGCCCAGCAGGTCAAGGGTGCACTCCAGCCTGGGCGACAGAGTGAGACTCTGACTAAAAAAAAAAAATCAAGTGCCATATAGAAGATATTGCCATATCTCAAATTCATAAGATCTTAGTAATCAGAATATACAATCCAAATGAGCAAGAAAAACATAGCACCTATCACAGAAGAAGAAAAGGACATAAGTAAACAGTTTACAGAAGAGGTTAACGAGCATTCGAAGAAATGCTCAAATATTTGAAATCAGATAAATTTAATTATAGCAGTGCTATAACACTATACATTTTAATAGCATGGCAAGACTTAGGATGATTGATCATGGCGAATGATGGTATGCAAACAGACGGTTATACAATGAGCTTCATTCTGTGCTCATGAGACTGTGGACTGTTGTAACCATTCTGGAGACCAATATAGGTATTATTTGTAAATGTGTAAGTACATGAATCTGCTATGAACCAACAATTGCATTTCTGGATATTGTTCTAAATAAATTTTTCTACATTTCTGTGAAGATTTTTAGAGATATTTCTAGCCTTTTTATTGAGATGTATGGAGCTATTCCTCAGCATTATTGCCAGTGGCAGTCTAGGTGTCTGTCATGGAAGAGTTGATAGATAAAATGTGCTAGAAACATGAATGAATATTTGAAACATACTACTGTGTCAGAAAAGTAAAAGCAATTTAGTTTTATGACACAATACCACTTATATAAATTAAAAACAAGCACACACAACCACAATGTACATAGTTTATCCAAGAACACACACAAAGAGAAAACAAGTTACAAGATATCCTATGAAGGCCAGGCGCAGAGGCTCATGCCTGTAATCCCAGCACTTTGGGAGGTGGAGGCGAGAGGATTGCCTGAGCTTAGGGGTTCAACACCAGCTTGGGCAACAAGGCGAGACCTCGTCTCTACAATAAATAAAAAAAATTAGCTGGGCGTGGCAGTGCGTGCTTGTAGTTCCAACTGCTTGGAAGGCTGAAGTGGAAGGATCACCTGAGCCCAGCAGGTGGCGGCTGTGGGGGCCATCAGCATGCCACTGCACTCCAGTCTGGTCGACAGAGTGAGACTCAGACTCAAAAAAGAAAAAATCCTATGGAGTAAGAAAGGAAATAAAAGTGTTCCATAGGAAAAGAAAGGAATAAATGATAAAATTATTTTATGATATTTTATCACATTGTACCCAGGATTTCAATTTAATTGCACTTGAAAGAAGTTCTGAAATTTGCTTTAAAATATTACAGAAAGAAAAAATGTAAGCGAGACTGGGCTAAAAGCAACAAGAAAGCCTCATCAATGCACTAAGGGAAGAAAATAAATAAATGTAAGGATTAGGCCAGGCATGGTGGCTCGTGCCTGAAATCTTAGCATTTTGGAAGGTGAGGCAGGATGATTGCTTGAACCCAGGAATTAGAGACCTGCCTGGGCAACATCACAAGACCTCATCTCTCTACAAAAAGTCAAAAAAATTAGCCAGCCATGGTAACATTGACTGTACTCCCAGCTTCTCAGGAACGGAGGTGGAAGGATCCCCTGAGCCCAGGAGGGAGATGCTGCGGTGAACAGTGATCAAGTCACTGAAATCCAGTCTGGGCAGGAAAAAGACCTATGACTAAAAAAAAAAAAAAAAAATTGTAAAAATTAGAGAAGAAGAATCAGGCCAGGTGCAGTGGCTCACACCTGAAATCCAAGCACTTTGGGAAGCCAAGACAGGAGACTGCTTGAGGCCAGGAGTTCAAGACCAGTTGGCAACATAGCAAGACTTCATCTCTGTTTTATTTAGATATTTTAGAAAAAAGATAAGGAATAAAACTCATGATTTACAGAAGACATGATTACATATTTAGGAAATGTAAATTTATAGATAAGTTATTTGAATTGACAAGCTTGATCAGGTTGCTGGATACAGTACAATTTGATTAGAAGTGGTAATATTTAGCATTCTTTTCTCATTCTTGAGGTTTTTTTCAACATTTTATCACTAAGCATCTTGTATAATTGTATGCATTTATTTTGGTTTTAAGTGGGATTGTTCTAAGAATTTATATCCATTTTCACATATATTTTCAAATTTATCATTATAATATTGCTCATAATATTTTCTTAAGATTTTTTTTGCACTTTTTGAATAACTTTATTTTGGAAGAGTTTCATAAGCATTAGGAACATACATAAAATGACACACCACTGCTGACAACGAAAAAACAGCATTTGATCATTTCTAGCTTTAAAATGTTTTTAAAAAATGATTCAGTTAAAACAAAGAGAAAGTTTAGATATTTTAGCAAGTATCACCTTGCAGGATCATAATCACATTTAAGCCACTGACTTATTGTTCATGGAAAAAATTCACACTGCATTTAGTTACTATAGTATTTTTAAGCATAATCACAGCCAATTGAATGCAACGTGATGTACACCAAAATTCATACGGACGTCACACAGTGACAGCATTGTAAAATTAACATGAATGATCTCCAACAAGCACATGTTAAGTTAGACAACTGGTCAAGCTAAGTGAATATTGGAGCCAGACAGAAATGTAGTAGAATCAGACTGTCTAGTAAGACTTGAAACTATACATCAGGATGACATGAAAACAAAATACTGGCGGAACCCTAACAAAATACTAGCAGCAACTGTTACAGCCCCCTTAAAAGATTTGTAAAATCTAGCAAATAAAGATAATAGTATTTTTTTAGAGAATATAAAACTTTATATATTTTAGTATAACTCATTTGCTTTACATTAGACATTTGCTTTAAAACTGGGGGTAGACTCCAGCTGTTGCTTTCAGTAAAAGTTTTAAATGAAGCCAATTTAATGCTGGAATGCAGAATGCTCCTTTGGTACAAAACCCCCAGAATGAACTATAAGTAGATCTTGGTTAGAAATCAAGACATCCGAGTCACCTGACGCTGGCAGTACTAAATCAAGAGTCAGCACCTTTGGGCGGGGTTGTTCAAGGACCAAGCAGGGACGAGGACTGTCCCGGCCCAGTGCCCAGCATGGACAGCAGTTTTCTTAAGATCTTAAGTGATGTTACTTTTTTAAGTTCTGAAATTGTTGATATGTTACTTTTTTTTTCCTTGGTTACTCTCACTGCTTTGTCAATTTTATTGTTTTATTTATAGAATGATCTTTTGGCTTTTTAAAATTGACTGTATTTTGTTTTCTATTTCGTGAATCTATAAATCTTCTCTTAACTTGAATATTTCCTTATTACTTACTGTAGTTTTGGTTTTTGCTTAATTCCTGAGATTAATATTTTTATTTTCAACTTTCTGCTTTAGTACAGATGCTTCTCAACTTACAATAGACTTAACATCCTGATAAAACCACTGTAAGTTAAAAATTTCTTCCGTCAAAATCGCATTTAGTAAGCCTAACCTACTTAACATCATAGGTCAGCCTGGCCTACCTTAAACGTGCTCAGAACACTTACATTAGCCCATAGTTGGGCAAGGTCATCTGATACAAGAAGTCTATTTTGTAATGAAGTGTTAAATATCTCCTATAATTTTTACTGAATATGTGCTGAAGGGAGAAAAACAGAATGATTGTATGGGTAATGTAATGAAAGTATATCACTTTCACACCACCCTGAAGTCGAGCAATCTTAAGTAAACCATCAGATTAGTTCAGGATGGTCTGTATGGGCTTTCAAGGCTCTTAATATTTCCTACTAAGTATATATTAAAACCTCTCCTTTTGATTATGGGTTTTTCTCCTTGTGGTTCTATCATTTTTATTTCTATCTTTATTTTTGAGTCATGGGTCTCAGCCAAGTAGGCTGGAGTGCAGTGGCACAACTACAGCTCACCACAGCGTCAAACTCCCGGGCTCACAATTCTTCTGCCTCAACCTCTTGAGTAGCTGAGACTAAAGGGTGACACCACCACGCCCAATTACTTTATTTATTTTTGTGGAGACAAGGTCTTGCCATGTTGCCTAGGTTGGTCTCAAACTCCTGGGCTCAAGCAATCTTCCTGTCTTGACTTCATGCACCCAGCTTTGCAAGTGTGTGCTATTACAAGCATGAGCCACCGTGCCCAGCCTCAATTTTTTTTTTTTTGGCGGGGGGGGGGGTCGAAGTCTCACTCTGTCACCCAGGCTGGAGTGCAGTGGCATGCTGCTCATGGCAACCGCAGCCTTGGTCTGCTGGGCTCAAGCAATCCTTCCGCCTTAGCCTTCCATCAATTTTGTTTTATAAAGTTTGCTTTATAACATGTGAGGCTGTTATTCTTGACAACTTGAAACTTTCATTATTATCTCATTATTTCAAAGAGTTTCTTTGTATACCTTATGATGCTTTTTTCTTCAAGAACTACTGTCCTTTATCCAATATTAACATATTTTGAAATTATAGCAATAACATGACGCCTACGATGACAATTTCTTTCTCTATAGAGAATTTTTTTTTGTTTCTGTCAGGTGTCTGAAGATAGTAACAAAATAGGCTTACTTTAACTTATTTTTGGGTACTGAGGTGATTTGAAGTTTGGCTTCAGTCCCCACTCTAGACGATCCACTTGCCTTTTACCTTTACTCTTACAACGCATCCTTTGGGGTCTTACCAGGCACCTTTCTCCTCTAGACCCCGACCTCGTCCTCGAGCCCCTTTGAAGGCTAAAGCTTTCAAAAACAGAATCACTAGGTGCCACGCAGGCCATCACTTCCACCCTAAAATGGCAAAACTTGTCTAAGAGGCCCTCTGGCATTCTGGGTAACCGGGGGCGACGCTATGGTTGTTTCTCCCCCGCGGCATTCTGGGAAGTGTAGTTTGGGTTCGGTGCAGCCGGAGGCACTTCCGCTTCTGGATGGCAGGGCTAGGGAATTCTGGGAATTGGTCCAGGGCTTCTGGCTTTCGTTCCAGGAGTGCCCACGGAGATTAGTGTCTGGATGCACGGAGACCTTTCAAGCTTTTTCCTGGGCCGGGAGCTAGTGGGGTCCTGGCCCTCGTCTCGAGGAGGGCCCTGGAAGCTGCGGACAGCTGCGGAGGATAGAGTCGGGAGCAGTTTGTGTTCCCCTCCGGGGAGCCTCCCTTTGGGGCAGTTCCTGCGTCCTAGGGTTAGGGTTGGACCGGGTCGTGTGTCGCCTGGTTTGAGGTCTCCTGGCGCTCCCTAGCCGGCTTCTCCCACCTATGTGCCAGTTCTGTCACTTCCTAGTGCTAATTAGAACGTTTTGCGTTTTATGTCATCTGTTTCATTTTCATCTCTGAAATCGTGTCATTAGCAACAGTCCCTTATAATTTAACACGAATTAAGACCTAAACAGTCTTAAGAGGTAGACACCATTATTCTCTTTCCTTTCCTCTCCCTCTCTCTCCTCTCTCTCTCCAGATGAGGAAACGAAGGTAGTAGTCCTTTCTCTACACAATGTAGAAAAGAAAGAAAGCTTATTACTGAAGAAGAATATCCAGAGTGTAGTATTATAGGTAACTACGGAAAGAGATTACAAAAAATTTCACCCTATGTATACAGTCAAGCAGTTTTAAACTTTTTATCATTCTATTTTTAACCACTATGTGCATCAGTTATTCAAGGTTAATGATGTCTTTCTATTAAAAAAAAAAAAAAAAAACCTTGCCCGAATCATTTGCTGCAAATTAGTTCATAAAGTCATTCTAAATCTACTTGAGAATCAAGTCTTTAGTTAATTGAGCAAAGATTTGCTAGAATTAACTGACTTCACCTAAAGGAATAATAGAGCATATCTCTGCTCTTTTAGTAGTCAGTTTACACCCAGAGAACATCATCTTGTTTAAACTTCTACAGTGATGGGGAAACTGAATTATTTTCTCGGGTGTTTACAGTCAAAAGAAGCACATCCCAGACCTCTGAAAAACATGTCTGGGTTGTAAACGTGGCTAGAGACTTACTTGACCTCTAACAAAGTTTACATGCATGTTAAAAGATTAGAGAAATAATTCAGAAGTTCTAGGTTTCTTATGGGAACGTGCTAAGAAAAAGGAGAGGGAAATGCTTGGGCAAGGAAAAAAAATGTCCTCCCTATTTACTCTTAGTTTATGTTGTTTGCCCGTATCATCCAGTTAATAAGAGGTAGAACTGCCATTTGAACCCAAAGATTTGGACTCTCAAGCCTGTACTAATAATCTGTATACTGTATGTTATTTAAAACCATAGGAAATAGTTGTGTATATGGCGTGTAGAAGTATTTTTCTAACAGATTTGGAAGGTGATTTGGGCTTTGCTGTTTATATTGTCATTCCAGAAGTAATATATGCCCATTACAGAGAGATTAGAACATATAGAAATGTTGAAAGAATTACAATTGCCCATAATCTCAGGATTAAGATAGCCACTGTCAACATTTTAATGCATTTGGGCATTGGTGCCACACTACTCAAATTTTTTTTATTGTTAATGCCCAAACATACACAAACATAAAATTGTGTAGTAAAGCCTGCTCCCCAACCATGAATTGTCTTCAATCTTTGTCAACATTTTGCCTTTCATATTGCATCTAATTCTCTTCTCTCACATAAGATACTTTTTTGTGAGAGGTAGGGAGAGGAGGAGCTTGAGTATTTTAAACCAAAACCAAATCCTAGTCAGGGAGTCTGTAGAATTTTAAAGTAATTAATATAAAAGTAATTATATATGAAGAGCAAAGTGAAGCAGGTAACTTCAGGGCTTTCATTCCTGGTAACTAGGAAGACAGTGGTTGTGAAATAAATCCAAGAGACATGGGCACTAAGATTTGGAGATAAATAGTTATGAAGTTGGTTTATTTATTTGGAATTTTGGACTTAGTGTTTTCTGCATGTTACAAATCAAGAAAAAAGGGACAATTCATTGCAGAACTAGTATTTTAATCTAGGCAGCTTGTTCCCAAATTTGCAATCTTGGCTACTGCACACTACTTTTATTAGTCTACAAGACAAAATCCACAGAAGTGTGGTTGGAGCATGGAATATTTAAACTATGTATAAAGACTATGACCTAAAAGTGAATAATGTAGCAGGTTATGACAGAAGGGACCACAGATACAAATAATTAGAGACTTTGTGCTGTAGTACAAGTGATTCACTACGGCTGGACATGTAGAGTGGAAAATGGATTTGAAGAAGGAAACAGTGTTTGGACAATTCTTGTTTGTGTGACTTGCTAATGCATTTGGACCTTCTCTTAAGGGCACTGGATAGACATGCAGGTGAAAATAATGGAATCTCTGTCTTAGGATCTATCTCTGGCATCAGGAAGGAAAAATGATTGAAGTTAAATATTATGTTCTTGTTGGTTGTTTAAGAGGAGGTCAAGCTAGTGGTTGGCACTCAAACTCTGACTGTCAAATGCCAAATTTTGAACCCTGGCTGTAGTATATTAAAACTGAGTAACATGGGGCAAATTATTAACTGTTCTTTGTCTCTGGTTCCTCAACAGCAAAACACAGGAAATTCTAGTGTTTACCTTTAAACATTTTAAATGAAAATGTAGTAACAGTTTGGAATAGTTTCTGGCACTTACGAGGTGGTCCAAAACAACTTGTGTATAACAGAATAAAGAATATATATCCAGTAAATGAGAATTACTGATATGTATTTTAGCAGCTATGTGGATATTTTTAAGTTTTGGTTTTTGTTCTTGAGTTGGAGTCTCACTCTGTCACCCAGACACCGGCCACCACAGCCTAGACCTGCTAGGCTCCGGCGATCCTTCCGCCTCAGCCTTCCAAGTAGCTGGAACTACAGGCGCGCCTACCACGCCCGGCTAATTTTTGATTTATTGTAGAGATGAGGTCTCGCCAAGTTGTCCAGGCAGCTCTCAAACCCTCGGGCTCAGGCAATTCACTCACCTCGGCCTCCCAAAGCGCGGGATTACAGGCTGAGCCCCCGAGCCCGGCTGATATGTTTAAGTTTTGCTCTCTTCTCCCAGCCCTCATTTCTCTGAAACATCAATTCTATCATACATTTGAGCAAATGATTGTCTTTATAAGGACCATAGCTTAAACATTGAATTAATAAATTTCTTCATCTTTCAAAATCAGAAACTCCGAGGAATGATTAAAATGGTCCCTATTGCTTTGAGAAGTTGGTCATATGCCAAAGCCTGCGTTTTCACTCCGTGTCTAGATGTTCTCAAGCAAGTAAATTGTCCTGAATTATGACTATGCCACTCACAAAGGTGGAAATCTAACACTATACTCTGGTTCCGTGGCATTGGGGGGGGTCTTTAATTCTTTTTGTATCTAAAATGCATTTTTCCTATTGATCCTACTAAATATAATAATTGAAAATTCAAGTCGTTTTCCTTTCTTTTTTGGACATGGTGGGTGTAATTCTTTTAGTAAAGGATGACATGATCTATTTCCTCCAATCGCTATTTTCTTTTAGGGCTCTGACTTCACATATTCGCTATCATTTTTTGTTTGGCAATGAGAAGAAGCTAAACTCAGCGGGCGTCACAACTGCTCAGGCCGGCAAAATGGCTGGAAGCTATGAAGGGGATTCTTGATATCGTAGTCCCGTATCTCCGAGAGTTTGGAGGTTTGGTTGGTTGGTTGGTTGGATTTTGCGGACGCGCTGTCTCTCTTTTAAATCTCTTAAGGGGCGGGCCACAGATGGTTCCTCTTCCTATGGGAGTTCTGGGAAACGTATTCCAGAACTCTGTCCCGGAACAGTTGCACTATAGGATCGCGGGGCTACGGCGCCTATTCTCCTCAGGCTTCTGGGAAGTGTAGTTCCGGGGCTTCTGGGAAGTGTAGTTCCGGAGCTCCGGGTAATCAGAGCCACTTCCGCCCCGAGAAGGCGAGGCCGCCACCATCTTTTCGGTCCGGGAGGTGAGTCCACCCTGCACCCCCATGACCCCTCCGAGCCTTTTCAGCCTGAGCGTGGAAACAGTCACCGTCAACCGTCAGTCTTAGGATGAAGTCGCGGCCGCCGGCGGAGGCAGGAGACAGAGGGCGGAAGTTTGGATCCCCTCAGCCCTTCTCCCCCTCTCTCAGCAGCGCTGCTACTTGTGTCGGTATAAACACACAGGAGTTCTATAGTCTGTCTGCGCCCTAGTTCCTCTTCTGCAAAATAGCAACGAAGACAGTCGTTACCGGGTAGGGTTGCAGTTAGAACTAAATGACACAGTATATGTCAAAAGCTCGGGACGGTGGTGGCACGCGACAACGGGTTGGCTTTTGCGACTGAGGCAGGTATTCTCCCACAAGCGTCCTGTTTACTGGGAGCTCCGGCAAAGAGAGAAATAAGGCCAGGTGCTTCTGTCGCGTCCTTCGGGAGACCGAGCTTCTCCCGGACCTCTCCTGATTTTTTTTTCTTTTCCTTTTTCTTTTTTTTTTAAGGCAGGAATGGGTCATCCCGAGCCAGTTCCTGGGGGTGTTTACCGCTAACTCACCGCATCCTTTTCTTCCCTGGCCCTGGATTCCGAAAGAAGAGCTTCTGGTTCTCACAGTGTAGCCCCAGGTGCATAGTGCTGGACCGACGTTCTTGTTCCGACGTGTCTCTCTCTTTTCAGTCAGTCAAAAAGTTTTCTTCACTCAGGAAATTACTAACTGGAAAGTGATGGAATAATTGTTGGATAAATATGAGAAGGAGTAGGAGAGAGAGCTTGGAAATGAGTACTACGTAACATCTTACCACTTTGATTTTCAGTTCATTCGTTATGACCTAGCTATGTTGATGCAGTCGGTCTTGCTATTGTTCCTGTTTTAAGAATGAGGAAAATGAATCAGCGAGAGCTTATGTTATTTTCCCCAAAATCATTCGAGTTAATATTAAGAGATGGATTTGGAATCGAACCCAAGCCGTCCTTTTTCAGAGCCCGTGATCTTGCCAATGATCTAGTCACCTTCAGTTATCCTAAATGGTAATCCATATGGCTAAAGGGGTGTCATTTGAGATTGGCCCTGGGAAAGCAGGTGTGGACTTCACTGTGGAAAAAAACTCGAAAGCTACACTGATTAATTTAGGATTTAAAAAATCTTAAAACATCTCATTTATTTAATTTCAGTCCATGTCGAATGAACTGTGTCAGATTCTGGTTATAGAACTAGTAAATGCTCATTGTAGAGGTGCACTATCCATTCCTGTAGCTATGAACCACATGCACCTTATGAACACTTGAAATATGGCTGGTGCAAGTTGAGATGTGTTATGAGTGTGAAATACACACTGAATTTCAAGGACTTTGTACAAAAAATGTACAATGGCTCGTCAATAACTTTTTATGCTGATTACATATCGAAATGGTAATATTTTGGATGACTTAGTTTAAATAAAGTAAGTCATTAAAATGAACTTCACCTGTTTTGTTTCCGTTTTTTTGCCTTTTTAAAGTATCACTGCTAGAAAATTTAAAGTTACTTATGTGACTCAGTATATTTCAACTGGATAGTGATGAGGATCTCTTGACTAGCCTCGGCAACATAGCAAGACTTTGTTTCTACAAAAAAAATTTAAAAATCAGCCAGGTACAATGCCATGTGCCTGTAGTCCCAGCTACTCTGGAGGCTCAGGTGCGGAGCCTAGGAGTTTGAAGCTGCAGTGAGTAATGATTGTGCCACTGTACTCCAGGATGGGAGGTAGAGCAAGACTGTATCTCTAAGAAAAAAAGAAAGGAGGAAAATATTAAAATGAATTTTAAAAGTAAAAATTACTTTTAATAAAACTGTAAATACTTTAATGTTTCTCTTTCGTATTTGCTATGGATATTTTTCCAAACTCGTTTGGTAGTCTACGTAGGGTTTTTTTTTTCTTACTATATCACAGAAAGTTTCAAGTATATATAAACTAAAGAGAGTAGTATAGTGCCCTGGTAACCAACACTTAGTTTCAACATTTGTTGTAAATTGTCCCCCCCCCCACCCCCTTTTTTTTTTTTGATTTGACTGTTTTAAAGCCTATCCCAGACATCAGGTTAGTTTTTCTTAAATTCTGGCATGACTGAAGCTTTCTTTTGGCATTTTTCTGTACATCATATTTTTTTCATTTCTTTCAAGCTTTTTTTGACATTTATGTTTTAGTAGTGTCACTTAGAATATAGTTGTTTTTTCAAAAATGTAGTCTGGGGTCATCTGCTTGTTTACATCTATGTATATATTTCTGTAATATATATGTGTATATGTATTAAAAAATTTACATGCTTTGCATTGCTTCTTTGTTCTCCTTTCTTTTCTTCAGTTCAGCTTATTCCCTTTCATTTGTGCTTGGCTGGTTTGAAATGTGTATGGTCTTGTGCCATTGTTTTCACTTTTAAAAATTACTGTCTTTCTCAACAAATAGTAAATTTAGTCAGCATGTGTTCTCATTCTGAAAAATACAGAAAAAAAAAATTAAAATCAGATGATGTACCATTAAAAAAAAATGTAGGCTAGGTTATAGGTCTACTTTTTAATATAACCACTCTCAAAAGTTATCACTATAGTTCTTGGCCTTTTTTAAAAAAAATTATTATATTATTATTATATTATATTATCAACATATTTACAATTTTCTTACCACTGCTTCTTGCAGTCCATCTTTCAGGGCTCACATAGTTATACATTTTCTTCATTTTTCAGCTAAAATATTGTTTCTTCCTCATTTAAATAATAATTGAAGATAGAATTCAGGGTACACAGTTATTTTCTTTCTTTATTTTGGAGATAATTTTCAGTTGTTTCAAATTTCCATTCTGTTATCCTATTTCTGTCAATCTCATTCTCGTTTCTTTTAGTTAATCTATGTTTTCCTTCTGAAAACTTTAAGATTGTTGTTGTTTTCAGTTCTTTGTATGTGTGGTCTTTTGCATTCCTGAGTGTTACAATGATTAGTTTATTTTGTAGTATACTTGTTAAATTTTACACTGCTAAGAATTTCTATATGTGAATTCATGTCTTTTATCAATTGTAGGAAATTCTCAGCAATTATCTCCTGAAATTAAAACCTCTCTGCTATTTCCTCCCTTCTTTTATTCTCACATTCCTATTAAACAAATGTTGAAACCTCTCAGTCTATCTTTCACGCTTCTTGATTTTTTGTTTGTGTCTTTGTCTTTTGTTTGTTATATGTTTTTCTTTATCTCCATGCACATAAGATAAAAGGGATTTGCCAATGACCTTTTTCTGGTTTCATGAAGTAAACACCCAAAATGATACTTTTTTGGAAAACTAATACCAGTGTTAATAAAATATTAAAAGCTGGGCAACAAATTACTAAGTAAGAAGACATTTTAAGTCAGAATTAGGCTTTTTGGAAATTAAAGGTGATTTTCATAGGAGAACAATATTTGCAAGCTCAGTTTATGATACAAGCCCAGTTTATGATATCTGCTTTTTTGTAGTTACAAGACAAAGGGACTCCTGGTTCTCAGAGCTTCCCATCTGCTCATTTAATCCTTGGGACAACTCTATGAGGTAAGTACCATTTGTGATTCTTATCCTACCTTCATTGTACAGATGACAGAAATGAGACACTGAAGGGTTTTTTCTTTTAACATCCCCAGTGTTACATAGATGGTAAGTATCATTTCTAGGAGTTAAGCCCAGGCACTTGACTCTAGAGCCCACTTTTTTTTTTAAGTGCACATATTGTTACTCTGCCTCTTATTTCTTACCGTCTCCATGATCAGAAATCCTTATAGTAGGGATCTATATTTGTGCAGGTTGTTTACTACCCAACAACATTGAGCTGACAGGCCTGTTAGCTAGAATCTAGTCCATGTTCTGCTTACCAAGCTGTGTGTGTGGCTGCATCTGCCTGAATGTGGGACTACTCTTGAATAATTCCCACAAGGATTCATGTGGGCTAATGGAGCTCTCATGGCTTCTTTGGTCTTTCTCAGTTATGTCTTCTCAGAACTCTGACCTTCCCCAGAAGGAGCAGAAGAAAATGACCAAGTTTCAGGTAAGGTATTCTTCTTGGTCTCTTAAGGTATGATTTTTTTCCTTAAAGATTTGAGGAAAAGGTACATATTTTTTCTCTTCCTTGGGAAAATTAATAGAAAACAACAGATCTTCAGTGCATGTTATATGCCAAGATGTGTGGGTGTTTTGTTTGTTATGGTTTACCATCTTTACTATTTTACGAAAGATCTTTGAAAAATTAATAGAAACTTTAAATAACTGAAAAGAATCTGTACTACTACCCTGCTTATAAACTGACTTTTCTCATTTTCCCATATTCCTTTTAATATGCATTTATAACTGTATATTTCCAATACTAGAATAGATGAAATTTTAAGTTGTGCTTTCTTCACTTAATAACATCACCTGTATTTTAAGTGGATATATCATGTGCTACTGAATTCCAATACTGTAAAAGAAAAACAAAAACTATTCCTCGTTCAGACTTTCATAGAGTTTCGAATTAAGAATTGTACTACTAGAATTAGGTTTTAAATTCCTACAAATAAATCCTCCTGGATTTTGATCATTGTAATTTATGTAAAGATCAATTTTTTAAAAAAAAAAACCAAAAATTTGCTAGTAAAAAAAAAGAATTGTACTACTTTAAAACAACTGCAGCGCCATTTTTTTCCGACATAAAACCTTTGTCCTCAAAAGAAGCTAGAGTGGCAAAATAGCAGGAAGCTATGAAGGAAATTTTTAACAGTGCAGTCCAGGAGCTCTGGGAGTTTGGAGATTTTTTTTTTTCCTCACTCTTTTTTTAAAAGAATGTCTAAGAGGGCAGGACATGGTGGAATTCTACATTATTTGTCATTAAAGCTTTAGAAACTCTAAATTGAAGAGATTCATGTTTAAGTTTCATGTCTGTTCTCTCAGGTGTTTGTAAACAGAACATCCAAAGAATGACTTGGTGTAATATTATTAGATGTTTTTAGAGAAGAAAAGCTTTATTTTTTTCTTCCTAATGTGTGTATACTTTCATCATTTATCTATTTTATTTAATTCTTAATTTTTTCATCAGAGTTACTACATGTACATAGTTTATGGTCTAGTAGTACTTAAGTGTCTTGCCAGCCCTTTCCATCTGTCCTTGCATTATTCTTCAGAGCACTGTGTGAGGACGGAGGTGATTTTTCTGCATTGGAAACATGAAGAAACAGGTAGGGGAATATCTTATAACTGTACAAAATTTCCCAGGTTGCCAATGTATTGAATTCTGAAGCATTTGACTGTTAGTCTAGTAACATCTGGCATTCCATTTTTATGAAATGACAGACAGAGCAAAAGAGTTTTCCATTCAGAGACCTGAGTGCATATCATGGAAGTGCCTGACATGACCTTTTGGAGGGAGGACTCCAAGGTTGCTCCTCATCCACTTTCCATCTTTGTGCCTTCCTTTCTTCTATTAGTTTTGTTTCTCCATCGTTCCATGAACCTAGATTTTCAGGCACAGTTTTGATATAAGTATTGTACATTTCCCCACAGCAAAAGCTCTCAGGCACGATGGTAACAGCAGCCAACTAGTAGGATATGCTTAAACATTAGGTTAAGGTTTAATAGTTTAAATTCTTGTTAAGATGAGCATGATAAAGAAAAACCTAACTGGAATACCAGCAAAATAAATGAATAGGAGTGTCATTTAAAAAGGAAATGAATTTATGAAAAAAAGACCTTTATTAATACTTACATGTGTGAAAATGTTAATAAAAGAGCTTTCTATTTGTATATTTTTTTTACTTAGATCGTCACTGAACTTTTTTTTTTTTAAGAATAAAGAACTAAGTCCTATTTAACCAAGGTCTAGAGATTCAGGAATGCTATACTCTTGCTGAAAAGTGAATTGAAGAATACTTTTTGAGAGAAAAATCTGCCATTATGTTTTCTTTTTTCTTTTCTTTTTTTTTTTTGAGTTGGAGTCTCACTCTGTCGCCCAGACTGGAGTGCAGTGGCTGCTCCCGGCCACCACAGCCTCGACCTGCTGGGCTCTGGCGATCCTTCCGCCTCAGCCTTCCGAGTAGCCGGAATTACAGGCGCGCACTACCACACCCGGCTGATTTTTTTATTTATTGTAGAGATGAGGTCTCGCTGCCCAGGCGGGTCTCGAACCCACGGGCTCAGGCAATTCACTCACCTCAGCCTCCCAAAGGCGCGGGATTACAGGCTGAGCCACCGAGCCCAGCTGCCATTGTGTTTTCAATATTTTGTTTTTTAAGTTTTAATTATTATTTTTTTTTTTTGGAGTCAAAGTCTCACTCTTGCTCAGGTCGGAATGCAATGACACACTCACAGCTACCGCAGCCATGACATCCTGGACTCAAGTGATCCTTCCTCCTCAGCCTTCCAAGTAGCTAGAACTATAGGCATACAGGCATGCACCACCAGCCCTGGCTAATTTTTTTTTTTTTTTTTGAGTTGGAGTCTCACTCTGTCACCCAGGCTGGAGTGCAGTGGTACACTAATAGCCACCCCAACATCTACCTGCTGTGCTCCGGCGATCCTTCCACCTCAGCCTTCCAAGTAGCTGGAGCTACAGGCACATGCTACCATGCCCGGATAATGTTTTAATGTAATGTAGAGATGAGATTTCGCCAAGTTGCCCAGGCTGGTCTTGAACCCACGGACTCCCAAAGTGCTAGGATTACAGGCTAAGTCACTGAGCCTGGCCTAATTTTTTGGTTCATTGGGGAGGTGAGGTCTCACCAAGTTGCCCAGGGCTCAGGCAGTCCTCTCACCTCCACCTCCCAAAGTGCTGAGATTACGGGGCTTTCAAAATTTTTTAAGTGAATATTATGTGACTTTGCAGTTGCCACTTCTTGGCTAGAATCTTTGTAAAAGGTCTTCACAGTATTGATTATAAGTAAAACTCTCGGCTGGGCATGGTGACTTATGCCTGTAATCTTAGCCCTTTGGGAAGCTGGGGCAGGAGGATTGCTTGATCCCAGGAGTTCAAAATCTGCCTGGCAACATAGTGAGACCTCATCTCTACCAAAAATTAAAAAATTAGCTGTGCATGATGGTTTACACCTGTAGTTCTAGCTACTTGGGAGGCTAAGGCAGAAGGATTACTTGAGCCCAGAAGGTCAAGCAAGGCTGCATGGAGCCAAGATTGTGCTGCAGTCCTGCCTGGGCAACAGAATGAAACCCCAACTAAAAAAAAAAGTCTATAATTAATTGTACACTATTTGGATTGGCTAGAGATAAACGGTTCCAAAGAATATTATTATATGCAGTCACAAAACAGAATGAAGGGTGATATTAATTGTTCAAATTTGTTGTGCACTTGTGATATGCCTGGCATCATTCTAAGTGCTTTATGTATATTCACTCATTTAATCCTTTCAAACATGTCATGATTTAGACACTGTCATAGAGAAGAGGAAGTTGAGATAGTGAGAGATTAAGGAATTTGCCCAAGGTCTTGTAACCAGTAAAGGGTGTGATCTTGACATTTAAACTCAGCCTGACTCCAGAGGCTGTGCCTCAACCAGCTGTGAATGCTGCACTGGGTGGATATGACATGTGCCTTGAAAGCACAGAGGAAGAACTATATACCTTATACCTGTCCTGGAGGGTTGCTAAAGGTCTGTAAACTTTGCAAACATCAAAAACAGTGATCAAGCCCAGACTTGGTGGGGAGGGGAGGAGGAGACAATGAGAGGACAACTAAAAATGGATTGGGATCTCTTAGGATCTGTAACCGTTTTTTGTAACCATTTTTTTGTTGTCCTCTTTATCCTTCTTGATGCTACCCATCTTTTAGTGGAGATTGGTAGTAAGATTGAGGTTACATGTGTTTGATGTTGTAGGAGGCAGTGACATTCAAGGATGTGGCTGTGGTCTTCACCAGGGAGGAGCTGAGGCTGCTGGACCTTGCCCAGAGGAAGCTGTACCAAGATGTAATGGTGGAGAATTTCAAGAACATGGTCGCAGTGGGTGAGGACAAGGCACCCTCTTATACTGAATCTCAACTCCCTTGAGAGTCTCTGTACTCTTGGCTGTTCAAGCCTTGGACCTTTTGAAATGGTTTCAACCTTTTGAAATGGTTTCCTGTTCTTGAAGACAAAAGTTTTTCTAATCCTTGGGACAACAAGATAGGTTTTTCTGGTGTTTTGTGCAGGCAAAATTCTGTCCTTTTAAATTGCTGGTTCTCAACCAGGGTGATTTTGCCACACCCCTGGTTGAGGACATTTGGCAATGTCTGGAAATAGTTGGTTGTCACAACTCAGGGAGGGATGCTATTGTCATCTAGTGGGTAGTGACTAGGATATTGCTGAATCTCCTACAGTGCACAAGACAGCTCCCTGTTTTAAAGAAACTATAATTAGCCAGCATAGCTTCTAAATGTTTTCTTTTAAATATTTGTCTTTCAAGTTAAGGTTGTTACTCATTTGGTGGGTCATGAAATCAACCTAGTGCGTTATATTGACCTTTTTTTCTAACGAAATAAAATAGATAAGGATAAAAAAATCAGAGTTCTTTATCTAGAAACACTCATATTGCAACAAAAACTAATAATTTTCAGTAAGTGATATGAGATATGGTGTTGAAAATGTGATGAAAACAGACAAGGGCTAAACCTAATTTGATCTCTGTATGTGTATACACATTAACTAGGCCACAACCTAAATTTCTTATTATAGTTCATGAACAAAATTATTAAAATATCACTTTAGAGGTCTGCAGGATTGTAGGATTTGGACAAAAATGTATTTTAGTTGTGTGTTCTTCATAAATATATATGTATTTACCCTTTCATAGGACATCTTCTCTTCAAACCAGATATGGTATCCCAGTTGGAAGCAGAAGAAAAGCTTTGGATGATGGAAGCAGAAGCCCAAAGAAGTGGGTATTCTGATGAAAACTACGTGGCTGGCCTTTCAGGTATTAGCTGGTCTCCATCCCACAACGTCTATGATTACTACCCTTGTTTAAGGGCTGTCACATCCTCCACATTGATCTCTATGCCTCCTCCCTTGCACTCCTGTAATCTCTCTTCTCTATATGGTAGCCACAGTTGTGCTTTAAAGCACGTTAGATCATGCCATTTCTCTTCTCAGAACCTCCACAGCATTCCCACTTCACTCAGAGTCCTTATGCTGGACTGCAAGGCTTTACCTAATCAGGTCTCCTCACCAAGTTTCTCTTTGATCTCCTATTCCTTTCCCTTTGCTTAGACTGTGCCACCCTTGGAGTGTTTCTCAGACATGCTGTGTTACCTTCAGTTTTGTGGCCTTTTACTCTTTGCCTCGTAGCTCTCCTCTCTGCCTTGGTAGAGTCTCCCCAGCCCTTTCTTATTCCACTCATCATTGCTCAAATTTTATGTCATTAGAGAGGTCTTCTGTGTTTAAATTTACCACAGTTATTTCCCCTTGCCATGTCTTATTTTGTGTCTAAGTAGTGACCTGACCTATTTATATTTTTATTTACTTGCTCATCATCTGTCTCTCCCAAGAGAGTAGGAATTTTAGTGATTTTGTTCACTGCTGCCTACTCAAAGCCTTTTATGGTACTTCTGCATATTAGGTACTCTCTAAATATTTGTGTTTTGGTGGGGAGGGTTGAGATCTCACTTTGTCACCCAGTGGAGTGCAAGGCATGATCACAGCTCACTGCAACCTCAACCTTCTGGGCTCAGGTGATCCTTCCACCTCAGCCTCATGAGTAACTGGGACTACAGGCTCGTACCACCACTCCCAGCTGACGTTTTTGTAGAGAAAGATCTCACTGTGTTACCCAGGCTGGTCTCAAACTCCTGGGTTCAAGCAATTCTCTTACCTCTGCCACCCAAAGTGCTGGGATTCTAGGCGTGAGCGCACCCAATCGGTCTAATCCTTGTTGAATGAAAGAATGATTTAGATAATTACTATTCTTTTGAATAGGAATGAGGAAAACTTCTCTCAGCTTCTCCTAACCTATGACCCAGCCTTTTCCATTAAGGAAGTGTGCCTCTTTCATATACCCAGCTGGCCATTTTGCTTTCCAGTTAGCCTTTCCCTGCCCTCCATAATCCTGCCTTCTCTCACAGGTCTTCCCTTTTCACTTCACTTTTTGCCCTCCTTTTTTTTCTCTTTAATTTGCATATTCCTCAGGTCTGCCTATTTTAACTTAAAAGTAAACCGTGTTTGGTAGCACATAATTGTAATCCCAGCTATGGGGAGGCTGAGATGGGAGGATTGCTTGAGTCCATGAGTTAAGGACCAACCTGGGCAACATAATGAAACCTTCTCTCAAAAAAAGAAAAAATTAGCTGGGCTCGGTGGCTCAGCCTGTAATCCCGCGCTTTGGGAGGCTGAGGTGAGTG
>NW_007248486.1:288288-344980 GCF_000164805.1 Carlito syrichta
CAGTCTGGGTGACAGAGTGAGATTCCAACTCAAAAAAAAAAAAGAAAGAAAGAAAGAAAAAATTAGAGATTTCTAGAGGATGGAAATTTATATACTCTTCCCCAACCCGAGAAACAAAAGAGAGAAGCTTATCTGTTACCATGATAGACTAGGCCAGGAATTTTGTGAGTAGTTGATAGATATCATTCATCCATCCATCTTCTTTTTTTTTTTTGAGTTGGAGTCTTACTCCGTTGCCCAGGCTGGAGTGTGGTGGCATACTCACAGCCACCCCAGTGTTGACCTGCCAATCTCAAGCGATCCTTCCACCTCAGCCTTCTAAGTAGCCAGAACTACAGATGCATGCTATCACACCTGGCTCATTTTTTAATATATTGTAGAGACGAGGTCTCACCAAGTTGCCCAGGCTGGTCTCAAAACCCTGGGCTCCGGCAATCCTCTCACCTCAGCCTCCCAAAGTGCTGGGATTATAAGCTTGAGCCACCATGCCCAACTCATCCATCTTTTGTCCATCTCCCCTTTTAGGTCTACATGCTACATGTTTGGTGTGTTCAGGAATGTTAGATATTTGCTTCCTTTTACTGGGTCTCATTTTCATATGTAGATTTAACATCAGGAATTATCGTAATATCATTTTGTCATGTCATTTCTGAATAGACAAAATTTCTCTTTAACAAATCTTGTAGCATTTTCTGCCACTCTTTCCTTTCTCAAAGACTTTTTAAAAAAAATCTTTTCAACTTCAACTTGTTTCAGGATTTTGCGACCATGCTCCATGTACAAATAACATTTTAAAATTTTCTTTATAAGTCAGAGGAGCACAAATTAAAGGGCTTGTTTATGTAAGGATTCTTTTTTTTTTCTTCCTTAAGAGATGGAGTTGGCCAGGCACGATAGCTTAAACCTGTATTCCCAGCACTTTGGGAGGCCGAGGTGAGGAGATTACCCTGAGCCCATGGGTTTGAGAACAGCTTGGGCAACTTGATGAGACCTCACCTCTACAATAAATCAAAAAATTAGTTGGGTGTGGTAGAGCATGCCTGTAGTTCTGGCTACTTGGAAGGCAGAAGCAGGATTGCCTGAGCCCAGCAGGTCGACACTGGAGTAGTTGTGAGCATGGCACTGCACTCCAGCCTGGGCAATGGAATGAGACTCTAACTCAAAAAAAAAAAAAGAGAGAGAGAGAGACAGAGTCAGTGACTCATTGATAGCTTACTGCAGCCTCAAATTCCTAGGCTCAAGCAATACTTCTGCCTCGGCCTCCCAAGTAGCTAGGACTACTAGTGTGCACCAGTGCACCTGGCTACATGTTTATTTTTTCTTTAGAGATGAGGTTTTGCTGTGTTGCCTAATCTGGTCTCAAACTTCTAGTTTTAAGTGATCCTCCTACCTCAGCCTCCTAAAGCACTGGGATTATAGGCTGCAAACTCAGCCTGATAGGATTCTTAACCAAAAGCTTATAGAGAACAGAGACAAGTGGACCTCACATCCCTATTACTCCTAGATGTAGAACATAGGTTTAGAACACGAGTATGATTTATGGATTATTTTGGAACAGTGTCTTTCCAGTGAATGTCTAACATAATCCTAATTTCTTAGACAATTTGACTATGTAAAGATTCAAACCTACTAACCTTAGAAGATAAAAGCTATTCACAGTTATCAGAATGTATAACTACACTGTCCAGAACTAATCAGTGCCAATATGACAGGCATCACAACTTACCAGTTTTCTTGTAGCACTTTCAAGTTGTCACATCATTGGTGAAAACTACCTCATCCATATAGCCACCTTCCCTCTTTACCACATTCTCTTTCCTCTAATACCTAAACAATATAACCTACAGATAGTAGTTGAGTAGCAGTTTTGAATTGGACATTTCCAGAAGTCCAAAGACATACCCGTGGAGATGAAGAGAGTCCTGATTAGGAAAAGAAAATTACGGATTTCTCAATCACTTTTCCAGTGTAATTTACATCCTAATATATTCTTCTTAGCTGATAGCACAGGCAATGTGAGAAACTCTTTATATGTTGCAATGATTTCTGACACCAAACACCTGAAGTTAGGCCAGACTTTACAAATTAAAGGCATAGTCCTCCACAAGCTGCCCTCAACACTGGCTGTAAATTTAAGGACTCCTAGATAATTTGGGTTCACTTTTGGCCAATTGTCTACAAATTTGAGGATTCCCATGATAATTTGTTAGAATAATTCACAGAACTCAGAAGGGTGCTGTCCTTAAAATTACAGTTTTATTATAACAGAATGAATACAAATTGGAACCAGCAAAAAGGAGAGATGCATAGGGCGAAATCTCTTGTCTTCCTTTTATAAGGACTCTTGTTAGTACTTTGGGCTAATCTGGATAACATCCAGGATAATATTTCTCATCTCAAGAGACTTAATTTTTTTTTTTTTTTTTTTTAATAGAGACGTTCTCACTGAGTTACCTAGGCTGGTCTTGAACTCCTGGCCTCAAGCAGTTCTCCTGCCTCAGCCTCCCAAAGTGCTGGGATTATAGACATGAGCCAACATGCCTGGCCAAGACATAATCTAATCACATCTGTGAAGTCACTTTTGCCATATGCATTAACATATTCACAGGTTCCCAGGGTTCAGGACATGTGCATGTTTGAGGGTCATTATTCAGCCTTCCATATCCAGAAATATGTACGTATCTGTTGACATTTTTTCAAAGTTTGTATTATTAAAAAGTAACTTTCCATGTAAGCAAATTAATTATTTGATTAAAGACTTGGTAACCCTCCCCCAAACATGTTAAGCCAAGATCTTTTATACATTTTTGACCATGACCCTCAATAAGTATATTTTACATTTTGATTGATCATAAATATGTGCCTATTTATGTGTATGTTTACAACTGAAACAAGTATTTCATATCGTGGTACTTTTACTGCTTGTAATACCCTTACCATGTTTTTATTGTTTCTTTTTTCTTTTCTTTCTCTTATTACAAGTTACAGACTTGGTTTCATGGTGCACTAACGCATCTCAATAATTTGAAAAATCATGTTACAGTGGGGATAAAGCAGTGAAGAAAACAAAGTGTATGTTTTTCATGACCACTATATTCTAGTGGGTCTAAAAAGACCAAAAATAATTGGGAAATATACAGTAAATAAAAAATAAGATTGGGCTGGGCATGGTGGCTCAGCCTGTAATCTCAGCATTTTGGGAGGCCGAGGCAAGTGGATTGCCTGAGCTCACAGGTTCGAGCCAACCCAGGAAACTTTGTGAGACCTCATGTCTACAATACATCAAAAATTAGCCAGGCGTGGTAGTGCGCGCTTGTTAGTTCCGGCTACTTGGAAGGCTGAGGCGGAAGGATCGCCTGAGCCCAGCAAGTTGACGCTGGGATGGCTGTGAGTGTGCCACTGCACTCCAACCTGGGTGACAGAGTGAGGCTCCAACTCAAAATAAAAATAAAAATAATACTATGTGGGGGAAAAATCAAGCAGGGTAAGGAAAATTGGAAGAATCAGGTATATGGGAGTAAGGTGAATTATTTTTATATCCACTGTTATGGGAGGCATTATCAATAGAGTAACATTTTAGCAGAGATCCGAAGGAGGGAGAGAACAAGCTAGCCTCCCTCCTTTCCAAGCTGCATATGTTAATACCTCTTTCCCTCTCTTCCTCTTCAGTTGGCTTTAAGAGTCTGCACTATGCTCTATTTCTTTTCTTTCCTAAGTTCTTTCTTAGTTGTACAATATTAGCTTTCCCTTTTCCACTTCTTGCGCAGAGATCTGGATTTTTACCAGGTTTTAGAATAATGCACGTTGTTAATCCAACTACTTCTTCAAATTTACTCTTAGAAGATAATTTCTATCAGGTCCTAAAATACTACCTTATGTCTATAGTATACTTTTCTAACCTAGTTAGGTGTTAGAATCCCACTTGTCATAAGCCTACTGAGGAAGAGGTAAGTGAGTTTTTCACTGATGTTCTTGTAGGTTGGAATGTGGATTGTCATTTACACTTAGTAGGTTAGAGTCTGTTGACCTCACGCTTTGCTTATACCTGCATGAAAAACATGATAAAAGGATAAATGATATTGTAAGGATAAAGTGAACCTTCCCCTGGTTTAGTAAGCCCCTCTCCCACGGCCTAAGTGTGGATTTCTGATATTTCTGAACAAAGCATTTACTTGTTCTTATTTCTGAATTTTTTTTTTTTAATATAGGAAACAAGAATCAACATGAGATGGAGACCCTTCGAAAATTTGCATTCAAATACTTTTCACATGAAGAGCTATCCTGCTGGCAAATCTGGAAACAGGTTGCAAGTGAATTAACCAGGTGTCTTCAGAGAAAGAGTTCTCAATTCCTGCAAGGTGACTCTGCTGAGGTTTCTGAAAAGGAGAACAATATAATGAATCATAAAGGAGATAGCTCTATTTATAATAAAAATCAAGAGTTTTCGATTTTAAGAGCCCGGGATTCTTGCAGGAATACATATCTGAGTGAGTCACAGAATCAGAGTAGTAGAGGTCAACAAATTGACATGAAAAATACCTTGCATATTTGTGAAGACTTCATGAAGAAATCACCATTGAGTGAGCATATTAAAACTGACACAAAACAGAAACCCTACAAATGTAACGAGTGTGGCAAAAGCATTAGTGATGATTTCAAACAGCAGTTACTCTTAGGAGAGAAACTCCATCCATGTGGTGAGGGTGGAAAGGGCTTCAGTTATAGCTTAGTACGTCCCCTCCATCAGAATGTTCACATAGGAGAAAAATGCTTCAATCAAAGCTCACATCTGCAAACTCATCAGAGAATTCACCAAGGAGAAGAACTCGATAGATGTCATGAATCTGGTGATTGCTTCAATAAGAGCTCTTTTCATTCTTATCAGTCTAATCATACAGGAGAGAAGTCCTATAGATGTGATAGTTGTGGCAAGGGATTCAGTAGCAGCACAGGTCTTATCATTCATTACAGGACTCATACTGGAGAAAAACCTTACAAATGCAAGGAATGTGGAAAATGCTTTAGTCAAAGTTCAAATTTTCAATGCCATCAGAGAGTTCACACTGAAGAAAAACCATACAAATGTGAAGAGTGTGGTAAGGGCTTCGGTTGGAGTGTTAATCTCCGTGTTCATCAGAGGGTCCATAGGGGTGAGAAACCTTATAAATGTGAGGAATGTGGTAAGGGCTTCACTCAGGCTGCACATTTTCACATACATCAGAGAGTCCACACTGGGGAGAAACCATACAAATGTGATGTGTGTGGTAAGGGCTTCAGTCACAATTCACCGTTAATATGCCATCGGAGAGTCCACACTGGAGAGAAGCCATACAAATGTGAGGCGTGTGGGAAAGGCTTTACACGGAATACAGATCTTCATATCCATTTCAGAGTTCACACAGGAGAGAAACCCTATAAATGTAAGGAGTGTGGGAAGGGCTTCAGTCAGGCTTCAAATCTTCAAGTCCATCAGAATGTCCACACTGGGGAGAAACGATTCAAATGTGAAACGTGTGGAAAGGGCTTCAGTCAGTCCTCAAAGCTTCAAACCCATCAGAGAGTCCACACTGGAGAGAAACCATACAAATGTGATGTGTGTGGTAAGGACTTCAGTTATAGTTCAAATCTTAAACTACACCAAGTAATTCACACTGGAGAAAAACCATATAAATGTGAGGAGTGTGGGAAGGGCTTCAGTTGGAGATCAAATCTTCATGCCCATCAGAGAGTTCACTCAGGAGAGAAACCCTATAAATGTGAGGAGTGTGATAAGAGCTTCAGTCAGGCCATAGATTTTCGGGTACATCAGAGGGTCCATACTGGAGAGAAACCATACAAATGTGGTGTATGTGGTAAGGGCTTCAGTCAGTCCTCTGGTCTTCAGTCCCATCAGAGAGTCCACACTGGGGAAAAGCCATACAAATGTGAAGTGTGTGGAAAGGGCTTTAGATACAGTTCACAGTTTATATACCATCAGAGAGGCCACACTGGAGAAAAACCTTACAAATGTGAGGAGTGTGGGAAAGGCTTTGGTAGGAGCTTGAATCTTCGCCATCATCAGAGGGTCCACACAGGAGAGAAGCCCCACATATGTGAGGAGTGTGGTAAGGCCTTCAGTCTCCCCTCAAATCTTCGAGTCCATCTGGGTGTTCACACCAGGGAAAAACTCTTTAAATGTGAAGAATGTGGTAAAAGCTTCAGTCAGAGTACACGTCTTCAAGCCCACCAGAGAGTCCACACTGGAGAAAAACCATACAAATGTGACATATGTGATAAAGACTTCCGTCACCGTTCACGTCTTACATATCATCAGAAAGTCCATAGTGGCAAAAAACTCTAGAAATGAGTGTATTATTGACTTTTGTCTCAATGTACATCTTCAAGTTTTTGGAGTCTATACTGGTGATAAGCCCAATGAGATATTGAAAGTGGAAGAGAATTTCTTCAGACTCAGAATCTTTCTAAAAAATTCATCAAAATGATGACATAGAACCGTAGTAACAGGAATAGAACCCGTATTTAGAGGAGGAATAAAGATATATGCCCCTCTTGGTAAGATCCAATTAATATAAATGATCATCTTTCAATGTGAATGTATGCCTGAAGATAATGTGTGAAAGGATATTTGCCATATGCCAATTAGTGTTCTGTTTTTGGTCAGGGAGGGTTTTGGATTCTTTTTCCTTTAACTTTTATACTTACAGTGACTTTACTAAAGCTGTAAAGCCATGAAAATTGATTAAAATTACTGACTAAAAAGTTCCTGTAGCTAAGAACTCATAATATGATTATTATGGCATATAGGGCTAAAATTAAGGAACAAATCTCTGGAGATGAATCTTTGATCTTCAAAAGTAAATATGTGCCCCAGATATATATAAAAGGATGCTCAATGTATCATTGTTTTAATAGCAAACATAGAAATAATCAGCTGGATTGCCAAAGTATTTTGTGGTTTACCAATTTGGTGGGACACTATGCAGACATCAAATGGGAAAAGGTAAATTTTTAGCTATGGACATTGAAAGACGTTAAGAAAAACCCAGCATATACCTACCCTAATCACATGATCCAAGTTAACCTCACCTATAATGGTACAAACATACCACATTTCCTTACATGATGCATCAAGGTCACATCACTCACAGAGTCCTCATGCTAAAAAAAAAAAATGCATAATTTAATCATGTGGAAATCTCAGGCAAACTCGAGAGACAGTCTACAAAATAGTCTTGAATATTTCAAGATAATTAAAAACAAATGTAGTCATCAGATTAAAGAGTTGAAATGGAATGTGTAATCCTTGACTGTGTTCTGGGACACAAAACTCGGGACAATTGATTAAATAAGGTCTGTGGGTTACATAGTGTTATGTTTCAATATTAAATTTTTCTGATGTAGTGTAGCTGTGTAAGTAAATATCCCTGTTGTCCCATTTCTACACAGGCTTTTTCTGTAGTAAATGAGTAAAGGGGCATATTTTGTATTTTTTACTTTCTTGATTGCATTTCTGACCTTGTTGGTGTTGTTAATTTTCAAACCTTTCTTTCTGTTTGATGACTAAAAAATCAGTTCTGAAAATTAACTCAAATGTTGAAAGAATAAAGCCATATTTGAAGCTTAAGCCTAGCTAGCACTTGTGACGTAACTGAATATAGCTGCTTGTCAAACTGTATTTTTGCAATCCACTTGTGGAAGGGACCCTTTTTAGAAAGCTTGGAAGTTACTCCACAAAATCAGGTTTCTTTAAAAATATGCAGATTTTAGGGTAACCACCCATGTGAAAATTATAAGTTGCTAAGCCTTTTAGCAATTTAGACCCATATGTTTTCTCTTTAACTTTTCTAAGTGTTGAGTTATAATTGGCATACAATAAACTGTACATATATAAAGTATTCCATTTTTAAAGTTTTGACGTGTGCATTTTTTAAATTTTATTTATTTATTTATTTATTTAGAGTCTTACTCTGTTGCCCAGGCTGGAGTATAGCCTTAACCTTCTGGGCTTAGGCAATCCTTCAGACTCAGCTTTCCAAGTAGCTGGAACTACAGGCATGTACTACCACACCCGGCTAGTTTTTTAATTTACTGTGGAGACACATCTCACCCAGTTGCCCAGGCTGGTCTTGAACCCCTGGGCTCAGGCAATTCTCTCATCTCTGCCTCCCAAAATGCTGGGGTTACAGGTGTGAGCCACCACACCTGGCCTGTATGCATCTTTAAAACTTTCATTACGATCAATAACAGACTTATTCATCATCTCTACAGACACTTCATGTCCTCTTTTAATCTTTTTATCCTGCTTCTCTCTCATCCCCAAGTGACCACTGATCTCTGTCACTATAGATTAGTTTGCATTTTCTAGAATTCTAACAAATGAAACCATATAGTATATACTCTTCTTTTCCCCTAACTTCTTGCAGAAAGAAATTTCTCTGTTCCTCACTGCTGAGTAGTATTGCAATTGTATGGCTCTATTACAATTTTAAAGACTGTTCACCTGTTGATGGGGATTTGGGTTGTTTTCAAGCTTTTGGCTACTACAAATAAACATTATGAACACTTATTTGTATACAAGTCTTTGTATGGTGATATATATATATAGTCTAGATATATTCCATACATACTTTATATATATTTATTTTGTATATATATTCTATTACATATGTATATATTTCTATACTATATATTTTTGTGTTGGATAAATAGCTTGGAATGGAATAGCTGGATCATATGTAAGTATGTATTTAACTTTCATTGTATTTTTGTATTTATCATAGTTGTACATATTTTGGGGGTACGTGTGGTATTTTGGTACACATACCATGTGTAATGAACAAATCAGGGTAATTGGAATATACATCGTATCAAACATTTTGTTTACCTTTTTTTTTTTTTTTTTTTTGAGTTGGAGTCTCACTCCGTCACCCAGACTGGAGTGCAGTGACCGCTCGCGGCCACCGCACCCTCAACCTGCTGGGCTCTGGCGATCCTTCCGCCTCAAACTGTCAAACTCTCCCAAAGTGGCTTTACAGTTTTACATTGCCACCACCAGTGTATGAGTTTCTGCCCCACTTCATCAACACTTGTAGTAGTCTGTCTTTAATTTTAGCCATCAGGTGTAGTAATATCTCATTGTACCTTTTAATTTGCATTTTCCTAAACACATGCTTTTCATGTGCTTAATTTTCTTCCTTTTACTTTTTTGAGTCAGAGTCTCACTCTGTTGCCCAGGCTGGAGTGCATTTGCACACTCACGGCCACCATAGCCTTGACCTGCTGGACCCCGGTGATCCTTTCACCTCAGCCTCCCAAGTAGTTGGAACTACAGGCATGTGTTATTACGTTCAGCTAATTTTTCCTGATTTATTATGGAGATGAGGTCTCGCCAGGTTGCCCAGGCTGGTCTTGAACCTGTGGGCTCAGGCAGTCCTTCACCTCGGCCTCCCAAAGTGCTGGGATTATAGGCACGAGCCACTGCACCCGGCCCCTTAATTTTCATTATCGTATCTTTGGTAAAGATCGTTCAAACACTTTGCCCATTTTTTATTGTATTATTTGTTTTCTTATTACTGAGTTTTGCCGGTGCTTTGTATATTCTTTTTTTGTTGTTTATTAAGAGTTCAGGATCTTGCTTTATTGCCCAGGCTGGAGTGCCGTGGCATGATCATAGTTCACTGCAGCCTTGACCTCAAGCGATCGTCTTGCTTCAGCCTTCCCAGTAGGTGAGACTACAGGCATGTGCCACCAAGCCCTGCTAATTAGTGTAGAGACAGGGTGTCACTATGTTGCCCAGGCTGGTCTGGAGCTCTTGGCCTCAAGTGATCCTCCTGCCTCAGCCTTCCAAAGTGCTGGGGTTACAGGAATGAGCTACTGTACCCAGACTCTATATTCTTGATACAAGTCCTTTATCAAGTATTTGATTTACAAAGTTTTTTACTCAGTTTGTGCTTAAGCAGAAGTTTTAAAATTATAAATTTCTCTTTTGTGTATTATGCTTTGATGTTATGCCTAAGAAATTTTTGCCTAATCCAAGGCCAGAAAAATTTTCTTCTATGTTTTCTTCTAGTTCTATAAGTTTATGTTTTGCATATAGGTAGGTAGGTATATGATCTATTAAAAATTTTTTTTTAATTTTTTATTTTAAAAATGTGGGGTACAGTCCAGGGTTAGGTATACAAATGTTCATTATGCAGGTACCCTTGTTGATGAGGTGTGTCCCCCCTTCCCTGGCAGTTTCCCTCAACTGCCAATCCCACCTCCCCTCCTCTGGAATTTTCCCACTACTGCCAGTTCCTTTCTTATAGTATGATAATTCAAGGTCCACTTATGAGTGAGAACATGTGGTATTCTGTTCTTTGTATCTGTGATACATCACTGAATATGATAGACTCTAAATCCATTCAAGTTGCTGTGAAGTCCATATGTTTGTCCCTCTTTATGGCTGCATAATATTCTATTATGTATATGTACCACATTTTTAAATGTATTATCCATTTTGAATAATATATGTGGAAGAAGATATGTGTTTAGGTTCATTTATAAATATGGATGTCCAGTTATTCCAACACTGTTCAAAAGACTATCCTTTCTTCACTGAACTGACTTTGCACCTTTGTCAAAAATCAATTGACTATATGTGAGTGGGCCCATTTCTGAATTTTTTTTTTTTGAGTTGGAGTCTCACTCCACTGCGCAGACTGGAGTGCAGTGGCATGCTCCCAGCCACCACAGCCTCAAACTGCTGGGCTCCCACAATCCTTCTGCCTCAGCCTTCCAAGTGGCTGGAACTACAGGCGCGCGCTACCACGCCTGGCTAATTTTTTTTTTTTTTTTTTTTTTTATTGTAGAGATGAGGTCTTACCACGTTGCTCAGGCGGGTCTCGAACCCGCGGGCTCAGGCAATCCACTCACCCCAGCCTCCTAAAGCGCAGGATTACAGGCTGAGCCACGGAGCCCGGCTTGAATTCTTTATTCTAGTCCATTGATCTTTATCTCTGTTATCTCACCAATACCGCTTGTTCTTGATTACTACCATAGCTGTATAGCTAGTTTCTAAATTAGGTAGCATGAATCCTCCCACTTTGCTTTTTCAAAATCGCTTTAGCTGTTCTAGTTCTTTTGCTTTTTCATGTAAATTGTAGAGTCATCTTGTTCATTCTTTTAAAGAATATCTGCAGGGCTTTTGATAGAAAGTATCACCTTAATGTGACATCTTAACTTTAGTCTTCTGGTTCATGGACATGGCATATCTCTGTCTTTTATTTCATCAGTGATTTTTGTTTTTCAGTTCACAGATACTGCCTATGTTTAGTTAGACTTAAAATGTTGCTGAAAATTTTGTTTGATTTTAAGTTTCTCCTTGTTCATTAGTAATATATATGCAACTTATTTATATTAACACTGTACACTATCATTGAACCCTAACACTTTTATAAACTCACTTATTAGTTCTGGTACTTTTTTCATAGGTTCTTTATGCATAATTATGTTGTTTACAAATGGAGGCAGTTATTTCTTCTTTTCCAATCTGATTTTTGTTGGTTTCCTTATTGTCTGGCCCTCCAGAAAGCTATTGAATAGAAATATTGTATATTTTCTTTTCAGAAGTGTGTGTTCATGTCCTTTGTCCACTTTTTGATAGGATTGTTTTATTCCTTTCCACTCGTTTGAGTACCTTGCAGATCCTGGATGTTAGACCTCTGTCAGATACACAGCAAATATTTTTCCCGTTCTGGGGTTGAATCTGAATATTTTGGGCAGACATTCTTGCCTTTTTCTTGATCTTAGGGGAAAACATTTAGTGTTTTATTAACTGTAGCTTTTTGTAGATGCCTTTGTGAAGTTGAGGAAAATACCTTCTATCCAAAGTTTGCTGCAAGTTTTTCATCATAAATGGATGTTGACTGTTCTCAAATGCCTTTCTTGTATCTACTAAGATAATTGAATTGTTTGTATTTATTAATATGGTGAATTGTATTTATTTCAAATGTTAGAATAATGTTGCCTTCCTGAGATAAACTCATTTGAATGTGATGTATTATTATTTTAATATATTATTATTTTTATATATTCTACTTGCTAGTATTTGTTGTGGAATTTTGCATCTGTGTTCATGAGGAATATTGGTCTGTTGCCTTTCTTCATGTAAGTATATTCTCATTTTGGTAACAAGATAATGCTGGTGTCATAAAATGAGTTGGGAAGTGTTCTCTCTTTATTTTCTTCTATTTCCTCAAAATGTTTGTGAAGAATTTATATCTTTTCCTTTCAATGTTTGGTAGATACAAGAGGTCTAGACCTGATGGTGTTGTTTTGGAAGGATTTTCAACTTGAATTCAATGTCATTAATAGATACAGGAATATTCAGGTCATCTTTTTCTTCTTGAATGAATTTTGGTAATTTGTGACTTGGAGAATTTGTCTACTTCATCTAAGTTCTCATTTGTAGCATAAAGTTGTTTATAATACTCCCTTATTGTCATTTTAATGTTATAGGATTTGTAATCATGTCCTTCTTTCATTCCTGCAATTGGTCGTTTCTGCTTTCCCTTGCTTCTCTTGTAGTTCTTTTCAGAGTTTATTGATTTTTCACTGGTCTCCTTTCAGCTTTACTGATTTCTGCTTTCATCTTTATTATTCTCTTCCTTTTGCTTGCTTTGGATTTTTCTCCTTTTCTTGTCTTTTTTCTTTTTTTAGCTTCTCAAGGTAGAAGTTTAGATAATTGATTTAATTCCTTTCTTTTCTTCCAGTGTAAGAATTTACTAAATTTCCCTCTAAATGCCTACCTTAGCTGCATCCCGTGAGTTCTGATATATTGTCTTGTTTTAAAATTTGATTTAAATCCTTTTCCATTTTTCCAAGTGACTCCTTTTTTGACCCATGGGTTATTTTATTTCAAGATATTTGGGGACTTTTTCTGAGATATTTTTGTTACTGATACCCATTTTATTTTGTTGTGGTTTGAAAAACTACTTTGTTGGTTTCAATTCTTTTAAATTGATTGCAGTTAGTTACATGGCCCAGAATATAATCCATCTTAGTGTATGTTTTATCTGCCCTTGAAAAGAATGTGTATTCTGCTGTCATTGGGTAGAGCAGTCTATAAATGTCAGTTAAGTTGATTACTAGTTTTGTTGAGGTCTTCTATATCCTTACTAGTTTTCTTTCTAGTTGTTCTATTGATTAATGAGAATGAAGTCTCCACCTGTAATTGCAAATTTGTTTACTCTTTCAGTTATACCACTTTTTGCTTTTTGTATTTTGAAACTCTATTGTTTTATGCATACACATGAATTTTATGTCTTTTTTTTTGTGAACTTGCCTCTTTATTATTTTCTGCCCCTCTTTTCTGTTAATATACCTTCTTTTGATGTTTATTTTGTTTGCTTTTAAAATCACCACTCCAGATTTCTTTTTATTAGTATTTCCTTATATTAGTATAGCCATTCCAGCTTTATTCTTATTATTGTTGCTTTGTTCTCCAGTCTGGCAATTTCTGGCCATTTGATGTGTTTATATCATTTATATTTTCATGTAATTATTGATATGGTCAGATATAAATCTATTTTTAGTTGTCTTCTGTGTTTGTTTCATTTTTCTCTTGTTATGCCATTTTGCTCATGTAAAATTTTTAATAATTTTGTATTGTGTCTATTAGTAGCTTATTTATACGGGTTGAATAACCCTTATTCAAAATGTATTAGACTAGAAAGAAGTGTTTCCAACTCTGGAATTTTTTTAGGTTTTGAAATATTTGCATTATACTTACCTGTTGCGTAACCCTAACTCAAGCACCCCAAATTTGAAACATTCCAGTGAGCATATCCTTTCAGTGTTATGTCAGCACTCAAAAAATTTTAAATTTTGAAGTATTTCAGATTTTCAGATTGGAACAACCTATACCTCTTTTTAGAATTATTTTTAGGATTATCATAGGATTTACAATATACATTTATAGTGAATCACAGTCTGTCTTCAACTAATGTGTGCTACTTTACTTACACAATTGTATACTCCCAGTTCCTTCTTCTAAACTTTTGTGCAGTTGCTGTCTGACATTTTTCTTTTGCACATTCTATAAAGCCACACTTTGTTGCCTTAGGGAGTCAATAATCGTTTAGAGCAATTAAAAATTAAAATTAAAATGTTAAGTGCTTCTGGAAATCTTTTTTTTTTTTTTAATATAGATCCAGATTTCAGTATGGTATAATGTTCTCTCAGTTTGAAGAACTTTCTTCAGTATTTCTTGTACTGCTGGTCTGTTACTAATGAGTTTTCTCAGTATTTGTCTTAAGAAGTCTTCATTCTGCCTTCATTTTTGAGGCAGAGGGGTATCTTTGCAGGTATGAAATTATAGGCTAACAGGTGTTTTTTGTTGTTGTTTTTCTCTCTATATTCCCCCTTATCTTCCAGTTTGTGAAGTTTCTGATGAGGAGTGTTTTGTAATTCTCATTTTTTTGGTATGTATTTTGTCTCCCTCTTTTTGGCTGCCTTCGAAATGTTCTTTATTTTTAATTTTCTGCATATGATTTGTCTGTGTGGGTTTTTAAAAAAATCTTTATCAAAGTATACAGGTACAACCATGTAAAATCCACAGAAAATACTCATTTACTTGGAAACGCTTTTGCCCCTTACTAGGTAGACTCTTCATGTAATAAACCAAAGAATGGAAGGGTGTGTATTTTACTACATTAGAATAAAGCCTTGTTTGTATATCATTTGTTTTTGGTTATATTTTGTAGCTCAGTAATGTCACTGATGTTCAAATCCTTGTACTTTAATTCACAACTAAGGAGTCATTTCAGAAAAATAATTCACACTTCCACATAAGACAGCATGCATTATTAAAGCTTAAATGTCATTTTAACATAGAATATGTACTTCTTGAATTTGTTTTATATACATGAAGAGCCAATGAAAACATGCACACACACATACACACACACACACCACACAAAACAGTGAAAGAATTACATGTGGTACATAAGTGTTTGGTATAGGCAAGTCTGAGGTCAGAATGGAATAAGAATTATCAGTGTATACTGTTTATATCATTGTTTAAGACAAAATAGCTTTAAGTAAAAAATTTGACAAGAGACAAAAGGGACATTATATATTTATAAAAGGGTAAATCCATCAATAAGATATAATAATATAGACATTACACAGAGTTCCAAAATATATGAAGTTAAAATGGATAGTACCAAAAAGAGAAATAGATAGTTCTACTATAATACTTTGAAACTTTAATACCTCACTTTCAATAATGGCTAGAACAACCAGACAGAAGATCAATAAAGAATTATAGGTCTTGAAAACACCATAATCCAAACACCTAACAGATATATACATACATACTCCACCTAAAATTAGCAGGATACACATTTTTCTCAAGTGGACATGGAACATTTTCTAGGATAGCTCAAACATTAGGCCACAAAACAATTCTCAATAAAAATTTTTTTAAAATCTCAAGTCTCAATAGAAGGATAAAACTCAATGAAATTAAACTAGAATCAATAACAGGAGGAAAACTGGAAAATTTATAAATGTGTGGAAATTAAACAGCACACTCTTTAAAAACAATGGGGCAAGAATAAATCACGGAAAATTCAAAAATACTCTGAGATGAAACAACACAATTCTATTGATTGAGCTGAAAAAATTGTGGTAGAAAATACCAAAGGCAGCTCCCTATTCATCCTAGGGAAAAAGTATACAACACCTCCCACCCAACTTAAATAAAACAAAACAAATTTCTCCAAAAAACAAAACAAATATTGAAAACAAAGCCTTTACAAGAAGTCCTTATGTGTGTTCTTATATATGGCTGGTAAAGATTATTTTGTTTTGAATTGCACATTGACATGATTTATCCCTTAAAAAGATGCTGTTGAGTCCTAAACCCCCAGTACCTGAGAATGTGACCTTATTTGGAAATAGGATCTTTGCAGATGTAATCAAGTTAAAATTAGATTATACTGGATTAGAATGGTCACTAATCCAACATCTGGTGTCCTTTAAGAAGAGAGGTCTGGGCATGGTTGCTCACACATATAATCCCAGCACTTTGGGAGGCTAAGGCAGGAGGATCTCTTGAGGCCAGGAGTTTGAGACCAGCCTGAGCAACATAGCAAGACCCTGTCTTAAAAAAAAAAAAGAAAGAAAGAAAGAAAGAAAGAAAATGGAAGAAAAAGAAAAAATAATTTTAAAAATGTAAAAAATAAAAAGGAACAACAAAGTGGAATATCTGCTGACTAGGAAGCAGTGGAAAAATAGAATAGTTTTTGCCAAGTATAGTGCCTCATTCCTATAATCCCAGACTTTGGGAGGCCGAAGTGGGAGGATTGTTTGAGGCCAGGAGTTCAAGACCAACCTGGGCAACATAGCAAGACTCTATCTGTATCAAAAATGAAAAGAGAGAAAAAATATTACCCAGGCATTGTCGGAGACCCGCTCCGACCTTGGAGGGAAGGGTTAGGACCCGCACCGGAGAATCAGGAGACGGTGAGAAGAGACCACTCGGAGGCAGCTCTTCTGGGAACAGTCTGATCAGGACTGAAGCCAATTTTATTCAAACCTTTTCCAACTTATATACCATTTTCTATACCCTCCAGCAGTGTGATAATTATTTACTGGGGGCGTACAAATTCCATGATGTATATTGCGGTTTACAAATTATGCATCACAAGACCATCACGAGACTTGCAAGTTCCAAGCAGACAATTCGAACTCCATGATGCCTGACGTGCTTCACAAAACTCACATCAAGGTCACAGGTGCACAATTTCAATTGTTCAAAATGTCTTCCATAGTGTTCAATAAATCATTCATATTATACTCTTTGTTCTAAACCCTGATTAATACAAAAACTTTCTAAGTTAACTCTAGGTTCAATCCAAGTTCACTGACTCCTAATATTTTTTAAAGGTTGATATTATCAACTTAACACTATAATCTATAAGTTTACTTAAATGACTTAATTTTTATTTATTCCATTAACCTATTATGACTCAACATAGTGCCCTGTAATTCTATAACAATTAATTCAAATCTTATTCCTTACCATGACTTATATGAGTTTCATAAACCTAAACTTTAATTTTTATATGATCTAGTGATTGGCCTTTAATACTATGCTATATCTTATTAAGCTAATACCTTATCATTAAATCTTATAATTATCATTAATGTATGATTTTTAAAATCATAACACTATAATTCTCATTCTATTCTAATAAAACTATGACTTTAACCCAAAACTTAAATCTTTTTTCCTAGTACATTAATACATGGCTACGTGTAAAATTTCCTATTGTCATATTAGAAGCAAAAACAGCACCGTTGGGAAAATTTCAGTATACTAATCAAAGGATCTTAAAATTGGCCTACAGGAACAGGAACTAAAGTCATAATCTGAGAAAAGGAAACTTAAAAGCTTAAACAAAACTTAAAAGTTTTCTATGAATGCTTATTACTGTTTAAATCTTTTCGATGGAAATTGTATCGCCTTAAATGTATGTTTTATTCAAACAAGTCTATTCTAAAAATCAAATAGTAGCTGTCACACTCTTGGATGATGGGCTGCACGGTTACCATGACAATGACCTCGGGCTGAAGCAAACAGAGTTTCCGCATGTAAGGAAACTAGAAAAACATCCTGCCTGACTAGAGGCAGGGCAATAAAACTATTATGGTAATTTAGTTTCTAATCTTAATCCTAGGAGAAACTGCCTTTGGGAACAACAGCTAACTAACCAGTCTACCAGGAAATAGAAGTTAAAAAATATCTAGAAAGAAGTAAAACTTAGAAGGGACAAGGTCATATAAAATAATTCTACTGTGCAACTTTCCATCAGGTGTATAGAGATTTACTTACAAATTTTACTGTCATGTATGCACACTGGTCACTAATCACATGCCAATATTATAGGTATAACTGATATCCTATGTCAGAGGCGATCTTCCAGATGGGCCTTTACAGGCCTCAGCCATGTAGCTATAGATGTTGGCTCCCAACAAGGCATGGTGGTTTGCACCTGTAATCCTAGCTACTCAGGAGGCCAAGGCCAAGTCTGCAATGAACTGGGATCATCCTGCCATTGCACTCTAGCCTGGGTGACAGAGCAAGACACTGTCTCAAAAAAAAAATTAAAAAAGAAAAATTTGGACATACACACATAAAGAAAATGGAAGCCAAGACTGGAGTTATACAGTTGCAAGCCAAGGAACACCAAGGATTGTCAGCAACCACCTGAAGCTGGAAAAGGTAAGGAAGGATTTTTCCATAGTACTTTCAGAAAGAACATGGCTCTGCTCATACTGGGATTTCAGACTTGGAACCTCCAGAACTGTGAGAAAATAAATTTCTGAAGATTTGATTTAAAAATACTCCTCTAGGAAATAAAATGAAGAAGCAAGCAAAAAAAAGCCATAGATAAATATGGGCAGTGAAGTAGAGAGTGTCTGTTTTACTGTTTTTTCCTAATTTTATGTAATAAATAGTTACAAAAAATACTTTTGGGTTTTTCTTAATTAGTAGAAAAATGGTAAGGGCCTGCTTTGAAGGGTTTAGTTTGTTTTAGCTATCAGGGCAGGATCTCCATTGACACTCCTGCTTTCTGAATAATCATGGTTCATTGAGTTCAACATAAAACACTTGTATTTATGATGCCAAGAGCAGGCTGGGTGTAGATAAAAGATTTTTTTTGAAGCTGAACTAAGGGAATATGCATTTTCAAAATATATCTAGGCTTTTCTTTTTTAAGTTACAATACAGTTGGCCCTTCAACAATATGGGGTCAAACTGCATAAGTCACTTATGTGCACTTTTTTCAATAAATATATTGAAAACATTTTTGTAGGTTTGCAACAACTTGAAAAAGCTCTCCAAAAAACTTCATAGCCTAGAACTATCAAACAATTAAGAACGCACAAAGTATATGTAGACACTACTTTATCATTTACTACTCGATTATAGAAAGTTAAAATTTATCAAAAATGACAACACACAAGTACAGGCTGCATATGGTGCCAATAGCAATCAAGAGAAATGTAAACAGACATAAAGGTGCAATACTAAATTATAACTGCATAAAATTAACTGTAATACATGCCGTACTTACTACAATAATCATATTTAGCCACTTTCTGTTGCTATTGTAGTGAGCTCAAGTGTTGTATCTGTTTAAAATGCCATGTGATGCTAATCATCTCAGTATGAGCAGTTCATCTCACCGGTGAATTGTGTATGACAATAAAAAGTGATTGCTCAAGGTTATTTTTCACCATGTTTAGTGCAACTCCACAAACTCTGAATAACACCATGGGATCTATACAAAGTGCCACTAGTGACTCTGGGAGTGCTCCCAAGAATCAGAGAGAAGTCTTGACATTACAAGAAAATGTTAATTGCTTGATATGTACTATAGAATGAGGTCTGTAGCAGCAGTTGTCTGCCATTTCAGACTGACAATTCATTTTGAAAACAATGTAAACTTACAGTATCAATAAATACAGTGCTGTAATATACTTTCTGCTTCTCATGACTTTCTTAGTAATTTTTTTCTCTAGCTTTATTGTAAGAATACAGCATACAATACATGTAACACACAAAATTCTGTTAATCAACTTTATGTTATTGGGAAGGCTTTCAGTAGGCTATTAGTGGTTAAGTTTTTGGGGAGACAAAAGTTATACATAGATTTTGATTGCATACTGTAAGGCCGGAGGTACCGGGAGGCGGGGCGGGCCTCAACAAGAGGGCTCCAACCCGGACCAGGAGAATAATGGGCGGAAGTGAACCAGCAAAAATGAATAACCAGAACTAAGACTCCAGCCGCAAAGCCAGCCTGTACCTGTTACAGCGACTCTAGCGACCCGTTCAGCCAATCGCCAGCAGATGTGACAGCTGTCCCAACCAATGATCGCTCTCCCCAACCCCCCTCACAGCTTTCTCAGCGTGCCCTTTATAAACCTGTCGCCCATCTTGCTGGGCGCGACTTCTCTGGCCCATAGCTATATGGACCGGAGAACCTCGCCGGGGATTGCGCTAATACATTTTTCTTGGCTCCTTTGTTGCCATTTCGCCCGGTCTGATTTCGTTTACCTTACACATACGAGGTGTGGTGGTTGTCACCCTAAACCCCAATTGTTCAAGGGTCAACTGTATTAATGCTTCCAACCTATGAACACGGAATATCTTCCCAGTTGCTTGTGTCTTCTTCAATTTCTTTCATCAGTGTCTTATAGTTTTCAATGTAGAGATAGCTCTTTCACCTCCTTGGATATGTATATTCCTAGGTGTCTTATTTTTGTGTCATCATTGTTAAACGGGCCAGTTTTCTTGATCTCTTTTTCAGATAGTTGGCTATTATATTTCCTTCACTTTCCTGCCAGTCCAGAGCGCCTTTCATTTGCCAAAAAACCCCACATTTCAAAATGAGCAATTAAAGTAAACAAAAGAGGAACTTTAAAAAATGTTTGTGGCCTGATCTAAGGTTACTTTTTCTTCTTGGGAGTCTTCATCATCTTAGAATGAATGGCTCACGCCAGGTAACGTGATTGGAGTCAGTCTGGATGTCTCCAGGCACACGTAGAGTAAACATGGCAACAGAATTTTAAAAAAAAAAAAAAAAAATTTGAGATCTTTTCGCCTTTCTCTACACAGTCACATTTACTTCACAGTCACAGTAGCAGTGTAATTTGAGAAAAAAAGAGGGAGGCAGAAGGAAGAGAACAAGAGATAAGTCAAGTGCTAGTAGCGCTTGAAAACAGCGACCTGAACCGGCTTATATATTTAAAAATAAATAAAAATGTAAAGAGACAAGCCAGCCTGAGCGCTACCTTGCTGAGGATTCTGGGAAGTGTAGTCCAGGAGTAACGGGTAGCAACAGCCACTTCCGCCCAGGAGGGCGGGACTGTAGCCGGTGTTCCGCTCGGGGATTCTGGGAAGTGTAGTCCAGGAGTAACGGGTAGCAACCGCCACTTCCGCCCAGGGGGGCGGGACTGTAGCCGGTGTTCCGCTCGGGGATTCTGGGAAGTGTAGTTCAGGAGCCGTGAGCAGTTGGGCGCGAGGCAGGAGGGCGAAGCAACCGCTGTCAATCCCCTGTGGGAGGTGAGTCATCGCGGAACCCGTGCGCCTACTCCGAGCTTTCCTGGCCGGGGCGTGGGACCCGCAGGTGCAGGCCCTTGCCCTGGGAGAGGAGAGGCCGCAGAGACCCGGCCCGAAGGTCGGCGCGTCCTCGGCCTTTGGGGCGGTTCGCGGCTCGGACACCCCCTGGCCTGAGGGGCTCCCGGTAGCTGAAGGTTCCGCGCTTTCCCCACCTTCCACGCCCTCTGCCGCTTTCTGGCGACAGCGCCTTGGCAGGGTTCTTCCACGTCTCGGTTCCTCCTCTGTAACGTGGGCCTAACGGTGGTCCACCTCCAGCAGGGATGTTGCGTAAACCAAGAGATGTTAGAGTGCTTAGGACCGACCCCGGTCGTTGCCCACCTGTTATTCTTGGAGAAGCTCAGTTCCTGGCGTCCTCTGTGAGCCTGCGGTGGGCGCCAAGCCCCGGTGCAGCCGCGGGTCCTGGATCCCTAATGAGGGGGTCCACTTTCTCGCCATCTTTTTGTTTATTTTTAAGTTCTCATGCGGGTATGAGTGTGTCTCGCCTCCAGCTGGTGCCTGGCGATGTCCACTGTGCTTTATCGTGGACCAGAGACACAGGCGTGGTGGTGTCTTCCAGCCTCCTTGCCTTCCTCAGCCCTGACTCGTCAGTGAGGGCTTCAGGGAGAAGTGGGGAGTTGGCCCCTGGGTCTTGGGTCCCGACTCGAGAGGACTGAACATGCTGTTATTTCTGCTCCGTTGGAGAACAGATTGCCTTCACTGATAGCAATTTTCTTCCCCTGCAAATGCTCAAATAATTGTAGAATAAATGAGAGGTTGGGTGAGACGTGTTGTTGAGTGAATAATAATTAACATTGAGTGCGAGTGAGTTTTATATGTTTTAATTAGCTTAATCCTAATTACAGACAGAGATGATGTTATTATGCTTATTTTACAAGTGAGACCACTGATAGGTAAGAATTTAATTTTAATTCCCAAGTCAAACAACAGGTAAGGGCCTGAACTGGGAATTTGAATCAGGTAACCTGGGTTTGAATCTGTGCAATACTCTTCTCAACCCGAAGAAATGACAGTCCCAGCCGGGCTTGGTGGCTCGGCCTCTAATCCCGCGCCTTTGGGAGGCTGAGGTGAGTGGATTGCCTGAGCCCGCGGGTTCGAGACCCGCCTGGGCAATTTGGCGAGACCTCATCTCTACAATAAATCCCCAAAAAAAGTAGCCGGGCGTGGTAGCGCACGCCTGTAGTTCCAGCTACTCGGAAGGCTGAGGAGGAAGGATCGCCAGAGCCCAGCATGTAGAGGATGCGGTGGCGGGGAAACGTGCCACTGCCCTCCAGCCTGGGGGACAGAGTGAGACTCCAACTCAAAAAAAAAAAGAAAGAAAGAAATGACAGTCCCTGTGACTGATGGAGGGAGGGTCGTTTGGTAATACATTGGAAAAGTAATTTATGACTTTGCATAGAAGACCTGAAGGTTATGTTCATTTAACTAATTTATTGTTATATGACATTATGTTGATATTCTGATAATAGAAATAATCTCTGCTCATCATAGAGAATTTGAAAAATAGATGAAGAGAAAGCTCAGCCTGGGCAACATAGCAAGATCTCATCTCTACAAAAAAAAAAAAAAAAAAATATTACCCAGTGTGGTGGCACACACTTGTAGTCTCAGCTACTTGGGAGGTTGAGGAGGGTAGATCCCTTTAGCTGAGAAGGTCCAGGCTGTGGTGAGCTGTGATTGTGTCACTGCACTCCAGCCTGGGTGACAGAGTGAGACCCCTAACTCAAAAAAAAAGAAGAAGAAAACTAAAATTACCCAGGATGTAGGGATAATTCCAAACATGTGAACATGTTAATGCATTTCTCTTTAGTTGTTTCTCTGTCTTCCTCTAAATATGTGTTCATTTTAAAGCTCTTCAAAAATTGTATCATATTTACAGTACTTTTGTATTTGGTAACTCATGATTATGAACATTTTCAAAAACAAAATAATAAAATAAATTCTTATGTAGCCATCAACCCTTGCCAACCTTCAACTGTTATCAACATTTTGCCAATTTTGTTATATAACGGCCCCTCCCCCCTTTTTTGCTTGAGTATTTTTTATTTTTTATTTTTTTTTGAGTTGGAGTCTCACTCCGCCACCCAGGCTAGAGTGCAGTGGCACACTCACAGCCAATCCTTGTGCCTCAGCCTCAAACTGCTGGGCTCAGGTAGTCCTTGTGCCTCAGCCTCCCAAGTAGCTGGGACAACGGGCACGTGCCACCAAGCCCAGCTAATTTTTTGATTTATTGAGAGATGAGGGCTCGCCAAGTTGCCCAGGCTGGTCTCGAACTCCTAGTCTCAGGCAGTCCTCTTGCCTCGGCCTCCCAAAGTGCTGGGATTACAGGCCTGAGCCACCACACCCGGCCTGTTTGACTATTTTAAAGCAAATCCAGACATCGAGTCAAGAGAATTTATAATAGATTCTCATAAGTATATGGAGGTCAAGGGAGTGAGAACGTTAATTCCAAAGTTTCCCTGTGATAACTAGACCAGCCGGTTAGTGAGAAAGCTCTTTCTCCAGAGCCTAGTAAACAGAACGATGTGGCTTACACTCTAAAAAGAGGGATAGATATATGTAAGGTAAATAAGCAAGACATAAATTAGTATGTTAGAGAGTGGTGATGCTACGTATAAAAGGCGAGTGAATGGGAGAAGAAGAGAAGTGGTAAGCGGGGATTTAAATTACTTAAAGCATGTCCAAGGAAGGAAGAACTTGAGAAAATGAATTTGAGTAAATACCTAATGGTGTTAATAAAATAAATAAATAGGTAGGGCTTGTGTTATCCACAGTCTGATTGACCCTTATATGCAGTATTTCACTGTTAAGGATGACCTTGATGTTGCTTTAGTAAAGCAAATAAATTAATTCCTTATTAATAAATAAGGAAAAGTTTGGGAGATACAATTCATCCTCTTTTCCTCCCAGTTAGGAACAGCCTCAGACTTTTACAGCTCAAAAGAACCTTGGACATAAGTTAGTACAGCCCTTGTCTGACTGTGTATGTATTCAGTCATTCTTTGATTCCATGTGTTTTGAGTACTTTCTATGTTCTGGGTGCTGGGGAATAAAAAGTGTTAATTATCTCACAGGCAAAACAGATGCTTGATCTACTAATCATTCCCCCACCATTGCTAGTGATTCTAAAGGCTTCCCTGAGCAGAGACTGCAGGAGAAGGAAGGGAAAGCTGGTCCTCTATGGAGGCCAAGTGGCAGAAGCAAAGGCATGAGATGACTTGACAACCCAGGAATGAGCCAAGTCTGGAAACTCAGGCCTAGAAAAGTGGCCTTGCTCCATAGAGTGAGCAGAGCTGAGCCAGGTACCTTAGATCCCACTTGCTTTTTTTCTTAAATGTTGTGAAATGTCATGTCTCTTTGCAAAACCCTGTAACTGAGCAGAGCTGGAAAGTGCAGGAAAACATAGGACCATAACAAAGGGAACTGTATGTTATGAACTGCTATTTTCCCCAAGCTTTTGGAAGCGGATACATTGTTCTCATCCCTACTAGAGTGCTTCCCCATGAACAATTTAGCTATCTCCTAACAGCCCTATGAGGTAGATATTGTTATTATCCCTACTTTATAGGCAACAAGAGCTAGTAAGTCAGAAGAGTCATTATTATATCCAGATTATCTGGCTCCATTATCTTTCTGCAGAGCATTTTCTACAGAGTTCATACCCTCCAACTCCCCTTTCTCTGATCTGTAAGGACATCCATCCTATTTCTTCATATGTATGTTTAGAAATGGAGTCGAGGTTAAGAACACAGGCTCTGGAGTCAGAGTGAGATGCAGTCTCGCCTCATCAGCTCTGTGGCCTTGGGCAACTTAATCTCAGTAATCTTCAGCTTCCTCTTCCATTAAATGGGAACAACAGTCATCATATCTTCACTTCTTGAGAACTTATATAATGTACCAGACACTGAGCCAAGGCTTTTTTCCTCTATTTAAAAAATTGAGTCGTAATTCATATATCATATAATAATTCATCCTTTTAAACTGTACCATTTAGTGGTTTTTAGTATATTCACAGGATTGTACAACCTTTACCATTGTCTAATTCCAGAACATTTTTATCACCCCAAAAAGGAACCTTATATCCTTTAGTCATTACTCTTTGCCATCCCCTCTCTCAGCCTCTGGCACCCACTAACTGACTTCCCGAATGTATGACTATAGACTTGGCCTAGACAGTAGACTTGGCTAGACTTGGTCTTGCCAAGTCTACTGGATTTGCTTACTTAATCCCCAAAGCGAATCTAAATTAGGAGTTATTATTACTACTGTAGTATTGTTCATTTAAATGAGACGAGACTGTTAAGCTTTTGTTTAAAATAAAAAGTAAACTAGCAGAGACACGTTTTAGACTAGTTTTTCTTTACCACAGTGAACATGGGAGAAGGGGCACGTACTGTTGAGCCTCTCTTGGCTACATGAGGAAAATTCACTAATATTTATACCTTTTACAAAACCAAATGCTGATGTCAATTAAATATCATTACAGGACAACAAAGTATTATGTAGTATAACCAATCAAAATTGCAGACTTTTTGTAAAGCTGAATTTCATAAGATAAAGCATTATACAGTTTTTGAAAAATCTCGGTGTCACAAAAGATTTTTATTGGAAATGATGGCAAAAGACATTTGTGATGACAATTTTATGATGCATATCATCTGCTTTTCTGCAGCTACAGGGAAATCAGTTATAAGAGTTTCCATCTACTTACACATTTGATCCTCATAACAATCCCATGAGTGAAGCACTGTTTTCTCATTTTGCAGGTTACAGGTTTGAGGCACAGGAAGGTTAAACAACTTAAACAGAGTTAATTATAGTGCCAGGATTTGACCCCAGACCTTTTGGTCCCTGAGTCCACTTCCTTTTTTTTTTTTTTGAGTTGGAGTCTCACTCTGTTGCCCAGGCTGAAGTGCAGTGGCATGCTCACAGCCACCGCAGCCCTAACCTGCTGGGTTCAGGCGATCCTTCCACTTCAGCCTTCCAGGAAGCTGGAACTATAGGCATGTACCACCATGCCTGGCTAATTTTTTGATTTATGTAGAGACGAGGTCTCGCCATGTTGCCCAGGATGGTCTCGGACCCCTGGGCTCAGGCAATCCTTCCCCTCAGCCTCCCAAAGTGCTGGGATTAAAGGTGTGAGCCACTGTGCCTGGGCCGAGTTCACTTCTATAGCCAGTACATGCTATTGCATTTCATTTCCCACAGTACCCAGTATGAGAATGATAACACCAGGAGCTACAAAGGGCTCTTGTGTTAGGCTTGCTATTTAGAGTTGGGCAGGTTGCTCACTACACAAAGACTCCTGGCTGAAGGGCTAATATATGTGCTGAGGGATGGGATCACCTTTTCAAAATTCACACAGAGCAGCCATGTGGGCTAGGGTCTGTGTCTCATGGCTTCTTTCTTCTTTCTCAATTCTGCTTTCCCAGGACTCTGCCCTTCCCTAGAAGGAGCGGGAGAAAATGACCAAGTTTCAGGTGAGTTGAGTTTTGAATTTTATCTCTTAAAATAGCATCTCTCGGCCGGACATGTTGGCTCACATCTAATTCCAGCACTTTGGGAGGACAAGGTGGGAGAATTGCTTGAGGCCAGTAGTTCAAGACCAGCTTGGGCAACGTCATGAGAAATCTACAAGAAATAAAAAAAATTAGCCAGGTGTGGCAATGCACATCTGTGACCAGCCTGGGCAACGTCGTGAGAAATCTACAAGAAATCAAAAAAAATTAGCCAGGTGTGGCAATGCACATCTGTATTCCCAGCTACTTGGGTGGCTGGGGAGAGAGGATCACCTGAACCCAAGAGGTCAAGTCTGTGCTGAGACATGATCATGCCACTGCTCTCCAACCTAGGCAACAGAGTGAGAGCCTGACTCAAAAAAAAAAAAAAAAAAAGACATCTCTTTTCTCAAAGATTAGACATGTCTTCTATTCTCCTCCTTGGGATGGATAAAGAAGGAAAATGTGTTTGTGATCTGCCAGTTACTTGCTTTCTTATTAATTCTATTTTTTTGTTTTTGTTTTTAGCTTTTATTTTATTTTTAGTTTTGGTAGTTTTATCATAGTTTTTCTTTATAAATAGTAGTGCAAAAATTCATAGATATACAAAAATGAAAAAACATATTACTATACTGCTATAAATAACCTTCCCCATACTAGTTTATATATTTTATATGTATATTTACTAATATGTTTTAAAATTTTTTTCTTCCTTTTCCTTCTCCCTTCTTCGCACCCACCCTTATTGATATATTTTATGTAACTACAATTACATTGTATGAACAGTTTTCTTTTTTTACTTAATGTTATCACTTGAGTTTTTTGTGATTTGGCATTCTTTTGGGTATTTATCTTAGAAAAGTTTCCATATTTTATCTAATCTTTTAGAAGCTACAAGAAAATATGCACATTGCTGTGTCTCTAAATAAATTGTGTTTTGATTTGTAACACTTTTTATTTTTTGTGGAAATGGGGTCTCCTATGCCACCCAGGCTGGTCTTGAAGTCCTCGGCTCAAGTGATTCTCCCGTCTCAGCCTTCCAAAGTGTTGGGATTACAGGTGTGAGCCACTGCCCCAACCTGCATGGGGCTTTTAAAAATGAAATATAATTTGCTCACAAAAGTTACACATATCTTAAGTGTCAGGTCATTTTGATAGTTGTGTAAGCCTATCACCCAGGACAAGATATAGAACACTTACGTTACCCCCCATAAGTCCCCCATATCTTTTTCAAGTCAGTTCCCTACTCCCCAGAGATATCCACTGTTTTGATCTATCATCATAAATCATATTTTCTTGTTATCAAATTTAATATAATTATGGAATCATATAGTATGTACTCTGGTGTCTGTCACACAGTGTAATGTTTCTGAGATTCAGCTATGTTGTTGCATGTATCAGTAATTCACTCATCTTTATTTCTGAGTTATATTCTATTTTATGAAGATATTACAGTTTATCCTTGTGAATCATAAACAAAATCCTCCTTTTGAAAGACAACTGGGTTTTTTTAAGGTTTTGATTTTTATGCATACAGCTCCTGTGAGCATTATTATGCAGATCTTCGTGTCAATGTGTTTTCATATCACTTGGGTAAACTTCCAGAAGTGAATAGCTATGTTTATAGGGTAGATGAATGTAAACTGTTTTCCAAGGAGCTTGTACTCTTGTACTATTTTACAACTCCATACAGCAGTGCATGAGAGTTTCATTAGCTCTATATTTTTGCCATCATTAGGTGTTGTAGATCTTTTAATTTTAGCCATTGTAGTAAAATGACATCTAAATGTGATTGTAATTTGTTTTGCCCTCACGATAAATGACGCCATGTACCTTTTCATGTGCTTTTTTTTTTTGCCATGAAAACACAATAATGACTTTTAACACAATAATTGTACATATTTGTGGGATACAGTATGATATTTTTATATATGTGTATAATGTGTAATGGTCAAATTAGGGTAATTAGCCTATTCATCACCTCAAACATCATCTCTTTGCATTGAGAACATTCAAAATCTACTCTTCTAGCTATTTGAAAACATACAATAAGTTGTTGTTAATTATAGTCACCATCTACTGCTATAGAACACTAGAACTTATTCTTCCTATCTAGCTGTAGTTTTGTATCTGTTACCAACCTTTGGTTTTCTCACCCTTCCCTCTACCCTCCTCCGCCTTTAGTAACCCCTATTCCACTCTCTACTTTTATGAGATCAGCCTTTTTAGCTCCCACATATGAATGAGAACATGTGATATTTCTCTTACAGCCTGGCTTATTTCACTTAACATAATGTCCTTCAAGCTCATTCATGTTGCCATGAATAATAGAATTTTGTTCTTTTTTATGGCTAGATATATTTCATTGTGCATGTATACCACATTTTCTTTATCCATTTATCTGCTGATGGGCACTTACGTTGATTCCATATTTTGGCTGTTGTGAATGGTGATGGAATAAACACAGGAGTGAAGGTATCTCCTCAACGTACTGACTTCCTTTCCTGTGGATATATACCCAGTAATGCGATTGCTCAATCATGTGGTATTTCTATTTTTTGTTATTCTAGTTATTATGCTTCTATTTTAGTTGATCTTTCTAATTCTTTGAGGAACCTCCATTCTGTTTTCCATAGTGCTGGACTAATTTACTTTATCATCCACAGTATATGAGTTTCCCTTTCTCTATATCCTTGCCACCATTTATTATTTTTTGTCTTTTTGATATTTTCCATGTTAACTGGGGTGAGATGATATCTTGTAGTTTGGTATGCATTTTTCTGATGATTAGTAATATTGAACATTTTTTCGTATACCTGCTGGCCGTTTGTGTCTTTCGAGAAATGTCTTTTCAGATTTTTTGCCCATTTTTAATTGAATTATTTGTATTTTTGCTGTTAAGTTTTTTTTGGTTTTTCTTGCCTGTGCTTTTGAGGTTTTGTCCATAAAACCTCTGCACAATTATTTAACTAGTAAAAACATGGAACTGACTGTGCTGCCCATTGAAAGAGGACTAGATTTTTAAAATGTGGCACATATACATGATGGAATATTAAAGACAAAATTATGAACTTTGCAGCAACTTGGATAGACTTAGAGGCTATAATACTGAGTGATCTATCACAGAAACAAGGAACCAAGTATCACATCTTCTCACTCATAAGTAGACCTTGAACAACTGTCGTGATACTGTAAGAAAGGGATTGGGAGGCTGAGGTGAGTGGATTGCCTGAGCCCGTGGGTTCGAGACCTGCCTGGGCAGCGAGACCTCATCTCTACAATAAATAAAAAAATCAGCCGGGCATGGTAGCGCATGCCTATAATTCCGGCAACTTGGACGGCTGAGGCGGAAGGATCGCCGGAGCCCAGCAGGTCGAGGCTGCGGTGGCTGGGAGTGGCCACTGCACTCTAGTCTGGGCGACAGAGTGAGACTCTAACTCAAAAAAAAAAAAAAAAAGAAAGGGATTGGCAGTAGTGGGAAACTGCTAGGGGAGGGGGCACACCTCATCAACAAGGATTCCTGTATAATGAACATCTGTATACCTAACCCTGAATTGTACCCCACATATTTAAAATTTAAAATTAAAAAAAAAATCTCTGCACAGACCAGTGTCCTGGGGCATCTCCCCTATGTTTTCTTCTAGTAGTGTCATAGTTTCAGGTTTTACATTTAAGACTTTAATCCATTTTTATTTCGTTTTTGTATATAGTGAGAGATGGGGTCCTGTTTCATTCTTTTGCATATGGATATTCAGTTTTCTCAGCACCATTTATTAAAGAGGTTGTCTTTCTGCAGTTGGATATTCTTAGCATCTGTGTTGAAAATCAGCTGACTGTAAATATGTGTCTGTTTTTTTATGCCAGTACCATGTTGTCATTGTTTTCTGTAGTTCTGTAGTATATTTTGAAGTTAGGTAGTATGATACCTCCAGATTTGTTCTTTTTGCTCAGAATGCCCTTGGCTATTCTGGGTCTTTTGTGATTTCGTGCCAATCTCAGGACTTTTTTTTTCTATTTCTGTGAAGAATGTCATTGGTATTTTGATAGAAATTGCATTGAATCTGTAGCTCACTTTTGGTAGTATGGTTATTTTAACAATATTCTTACAATCCATGAACATGGGGTGTCTTTCTAATTTTTGTGTCCTCTCAATTTCTTTCATCAGTGTTTTATAGTTTTCCTTGTAGAGATCTTTCCCCTCTTTGATTATATTTATTCTTAGGTATTTTACTTTTTATTATAACTATTGTAAATGGGATCACCTTCTTGATTATTTATTCCACTAGTTTGTTATTGGTGTATAGAAATGCTACTGATTTTTATGTGTTGATTTTGTATCCTGCAACTTTACTGAATTTGTTCATCAATTCAAAGAGTGTTTTGGTAGAGCTTTTAGGATTTTCTATATATCTAAGATTATGCCATCTACAGATAGTGACAATTTGACTCCTTTCACAATTTGGATCCCCTTTATTTTAATTCTCTTGCCAAATTGGTCTGGTTAGAACTTCTGGTAGTATGTTGAAGAAAAGCTGTAAAAGTGGCATTCTTATCTTGTTCATCAGAGATATTGGCCTGCTGGTTATTTTTTTTTTAATTGCTGCATCTTTGTCTGATTTTGGAATCAGAAAAATTCTGGCCCAGTAAAAGGAGCTTGTAAGTAGTCCTTTCAATTTTTTTTTTGTTAAATTTGAATAGAATTGTTTAGTTCCTCTTTAAATGTTTGGTAGAATTTTGCAGTAAAGACATTGGGTTCTGGTTTTCCTTGATGTGAGATTGTTTTTTAAAATTAAAAAATTAAAGAAGTATTTAGAATGTCAATAAAACAGCTGCAACTTAAAAAAATTTTGCAATTACACAGTAGTCTTTGATTAACAGAACAATTATTTCAAACAAGTTGAATCAGAAACATGATCCCCATATATAACTATGATCCCTATATATAACTAATTTGTGTTTTGCACCAACTGCTTAAAATTTCCATGCCAGTTTACAGCTGCCATACTATATCAGGTCAAGATAGTAGCTGTTGAAAATACTACCAGGACAGATTATCTAAAGACACATTTGGTAGTGTGTTAAATATTTTTTTTAAAAAAAGGTACTATACGGTTTTAAAACAAACATTGCATAGGCTTAGATTTCAATTACAATTTACTTATTTATTTATTTTTGAGTCAGATTCTTACTCTGTCACCCAAGCTGGAGTGCAGTGACACACTCACAGCTATCTTGGCTCAGTGACCTTTCTGCTTCAGCCTTCCAAGTAGCTGGAACCACAGGCATGTGCCACCATGCCCAGCTAATTTTTTGATTTATTGTAGAGATGAGGTCTTGCCATGTTACCCAGGCTGGTCTTGAACCCTTGAGCTCAGGCAACCTCTTGCCTCTGCCTCCCAATGTGCTGGGATTACAGGCATGAGCCCCTGTGCCCAGCCTTTATTTTATTTTATTTTTTAAAGAAGTGAGTTTTGTACAGGGGGCTTAAATGCTTTATAGACAAGAAAAAAAAGATGCTAATTCTTTTTCATCTTCTTTCTCCTTATCATCCTCTTCATCTTCCTTATCTTCCTCCTCTTTCTTCCTTTTCTTGTCTTTTTTCAACTTTGACAACTCCCTTTTCTGCTGCATTAGGTTTTCCATTAGGTTGGTATAGAACAGTATCCTTTTTGTGTTTTTCCTTTAGCATAGCAACCTTTCATAAGGCTACTGCAGTAGTGTTTTTTTACATCTCTCTCAGTTTCTTTGCAACATCACCAATGGGTAGGCCAGAATGTTCTCCTTTAATTTTGGAGGCGATACTCAGAACAGAACAAGAAAAAGACTGAAGGGGACTTCTTCGGTGCCCTGAACTCCTTGAATTTTTTTTTTCTGATTTTGATTCTATTTAATTAAAATTTTTTTATTTCAGTGGTTTTAGGGAGTACAAATGACTTTTGGTGACATGGATGCATTGTGTGGTGGTAAAGAAGAATGGGCTTTAAGTGTTCCCAGCACCATTTGTTGAATAGGGTTTCCTTTCCCTAGTAACATTATACCTGATAGGTGACTTTTTCATCCCTACCCCTCTTTCCGCCTTCCCTCTTCTGAGTCTTCAATGTCCGCTATACAGTTCTTTATGCCTTTGCACTTTCTTAGTTTAGCTACCACTTATACGTGAGAACATGTGGTATTTGGTTTTCAGTTCCTGCAGTACTTCACTTAGGATGATGTTCTCCAATTCCATCCAAGTTGCTGCAAAAGACATTATTTCATTCATTTTCATGGCTGAATAGTATCCCATGGTGTGTGTGTGTGTGTGTGTGTGTGTGTGTGTGACATTTTCATTATTCACGGATTAGTGGATGGGCATTTAGGTCGATTCCACATCTTTGCAATTATGAATTGTGCTGCAGTGAACATATAAGTGCCGGCATCTTTTTTTGTATAACAACCTCTCTTCCTTCAGAGAGATACCAAGTAGTGGGATTCCTGGATCAAATAGTAGATCTACTTTTAGTTCTTTGAGAAAGCTCTATACCAATTTCCATAGAGGCTATACTAGTTTACACTCCCATCAATAGTATATAAGTGTTCCCTTTTCACTGAATCCTCATCAGCATCTCTTGTTTTTTTATTTTTTGATAATAGCCATTCTGTCTGGTATAAGGTGGTGTTTCATTGTGGTTTTAATTTGCATTTCCCTGATGATTTAGTGATGTTGAACTTTTTTTATATGTCCATTGACTATTTGCATATGTTCTTTTGTGAGATGTTTATTTATGTTGTTTGTCTACTTTTTATATGGTTATTTGCATTTTCCTTGCTGACTTGTTGGAATTCTTTATAGATTTTGGATATTAGTCTTTTGTCAGATGTTTAGTTTGCAAACATCTTCTCCAATTCTGTAGGTTGCCTATTTACTCTGTTAATTATTCCTTTTACTGTGAAGATTTTCAGTTTAATTAAGTGCCATTTGTTTATTTTTGTTTTTGTTGCATTTGTTCTTGGAATCTTAACCATAAATTCTTTGCCTAAGCCAATTTCCAAGAAGAGTTTTTCCTAGGTTTTCTTTTAGGATTTTTATGTTTTCAGGTCTGACATTTAAATCTTTCATCCATCCTGAGTTAATTTTTGTAATGATGAGAGACAGGGACAAGTTTCATTTTTCCTCATGTAGCCATCCAGTTTTCCCAGCACCATTTGTTGAAGAGGGTCTCCTTTCCCCAGTGTATGTTTTTGTCTGCTTTGTCAAAGATTCATTGACTATAGGTGTTTGGATTTATTTCTGGATGCCATATTCTGTTCCATTGGTTCACATATCTGCTCTTGTACCAGTACCATGCTGTTTTGATTACTATAGTCTTGTAGTATAATTTTAAGTCAGATCATGTGATGCCTCCAGCTTTGTTCTTTTTGCTTAGAATTACTTTGGCTATTCTGGCTCTTTTTTGGTTTCATTTGAATTTTAGGATTTTTAAAAATAATTCTGTGAAAAATGACATTGGTAGTTTGATAGGGATTGCATTGAATCTATAGATTATTTTTTGTAATATGGTAATGTTAACAATGTTAATTCTTCCAATCCATGCGTATGGGATTTTTTTTCATTTGTTTGTGTCCTTTATGATTTCTTTCATCAGTGTCTTCCAGTTCTCCTTGAAGAGATCTTTCATCTCCTTGGTTAAATATACTTCTAGGTATTTTAGCTTTTTGCAGCTATTGTAAATGGAATTGAGTTCTCAATTTGATTCTCAGCTTGCTCACTATTGGTGTATAGAGGTATTACTGATTTGTGTGTGTTGATTTTATAGTCTAAGACTTTACTGAATTCATTTATCAAGGCCAGGAGTCCTTTGGAGGAGTTTTTAGGATTCTCTAGGTATAAGATCATGTCATCAGCACACAGAGATAGTCTGATTTATTATATCCCAATTTGGATACTCTTTATTTCTTTGTCTTGTCTGATTGCTGTGGTTAGGACTTCCAGTGCTATGTTGAATAGGAGAGATGAAAGTAAACATTCTTTCTTTGCTTGAACTTCTTTTTTGTTTCCCTTTGTAAGGATATAGATTTTTGTTTCTCTTTTATCACAAATCTTATCTGCCTTTTCCATGTTTTTGCTAGTGTGAACAATGCTGGGATAAACATATGTGTGCAGGTATCTTTTTTATGAAGTGATTTGAGTTCTTCTGGGTGTATTCCCAGCAGGGGGATTGCGGGGTCATATGGAAGATCGATTTTTAGAACTTTTAGGAATCACCACACTGTTTTCCACAGAGGCTGTACTAGTTTACACTCCCACCAACAGTGTAGGAGTGTTCCCTTTCCACCACATCCTCTCCAGCATTCATATGGAAACAAACGACCATGAATAGCCAAAACAATCCTCAGTAAAAAAACAAGAAAACAAAAAAAAACAAAGCAGTAGGTATCACACTCCCAGACTTTAAACTTTATTATAAAGCTACAATAATTAAAACAGCCTGGTATTGGTACAAGAACAGGCATATAGACCAATGGAATAGAATTGAGATTCCAGAAGCAAAACCTCAATTTCTTAACCAACTCATCTTCGACAAAGCCTCCACCACCAACCACTGGGGAGAGAAGAACCTATTCAGTAAATGGTGCTGGGAAAACTGACTGACCACATGCAGATAATTGAAACAGGACCTCTACCTATCTCCATACACAAAAATCAACTCTAAATGAATTAAAGACCTGAACGTAAAACCTCAAGCTATTAGAACCTTAGAAAATGCAGGAGACACTCTTATGGAAATTGGAACTGACAACCAATTCCTGATTAAAACCCCAAGTGCCCATGCCATAAGAGATAAGATAGACAAGTGGGACCTCATCAAACTTACAAGCTTCTGCAAAGCCAAAGAAACCATCAAGAGAGCAGGGAGACAGTCCACAGACTGGGAAAAAATATTTGCCAACTGTATGTCTGACAAAGGCCTAGCATCTAGGATTTACAAGGAACTCAAACATGCTGAAAAGAGAAAAACAAACAGCCTCATTACAAAGTGAACAAAAGATATGAATAGACAGTTCTCAAAAAAAGACGTACAAGCAGCCAACAGATACATGAAAAAATGTTCTGCCTCACTAGTCACCAAAGAAATGCAAAATTAAAACTACACTGAGATACCACCTAATTCCAGTCAGAATGGCCATCATCAATAACTCAAAAAAGGAACAGACATTTTTATAGAGAAAAACTTTCACCTGCAGTTAGGTTTTAGTGTACCAATTGGGAAAGGTGTAGTGAAAACATCCAGATATATGCAGTGCTATAGTCTCTGTGCAGCTTCTTTAGCTGCATTCAACATCAGCAATGACTGTGGGCATCTCGGTGGCCTATGCTGTAGAAGTTTGTGACAACAGTGGCGACAGCATAGGTTGTTAATATCTTCAGTGTCTAGGGCTTTTGGGGTCCTCCTATTCCTGTTTAACTTAAAGTTAAAATAATCTTATATGAACAAAAGAGAAAAATGGGCCAAAAACAAAATGAATAGAGCTTCAGTGACCTGTGGGATATGACAAAATATCTAACATTGATGTTATCAAGGTTTCAGAAGGAGAGGTGTAAGAGGGTAGGTACTTTGTTACAGCAGCCCCAACAAATAAATGCATCATATGAATCTCAAACAGGATAAACCTGAAAATCCACACACCAAGACACACTATAGTTAACTTCTGAAAACTAATGAGAGAGGAGACAGCTAGAAATCTGATAGGCAGACAGGTAGGGCAGGTCCCCAGTAGTACTAGTAAACTTCCTGCGAGCCCCTCCGGCTGGGGTGAACACACCCACTTCCAGGTCCGTGAAAGTCATTCTTTGCGCACTTTTTCCTGACTGGCCCTCCCCAACCCTCTCCCAATTGGTGAAATTCCAAGACTGCACCATGGTACTACTAGCTGATTGGCACTAAGTGCTAGCCAGTCAGCTCACACCTAGGCCTATATAAACCTCTAGAATCGGCCCCCAACCGGCAGTCCTTCAGGACCTCTCCCACTGCTGGGAGCTTTCCTGACTTAATACGTTCCTACTTTCTCACCCTTTGGTTGTCCTCATCCCTCATTCTTCTTGGGCAGGAGACAAGAACCCGGACCCAAAAGAGCTGCTGAAGAGCAACTGGATCTGAAGACTGTGGGACTTGAAGACCGCTGTGGCAGCTGACTTGCCAGCTGATGGAACTGGCAGAGCAGGCAGAGCTGACGCTGCAGCTGATGGTGGAGTTGATGATGGAGGTGACAGAGGAATGGAGTTGATGACTGAGGGAGCTGGTGGGACTCACAGAGCTGCGACACATATCAGGGCCTGGCTTGCCAGCCCATTGAACTAAGGGAGCTGTGACATTTCTTGGGGCTTGGCTCACCTATGCCCTTGAATCAAGAAAGTTGCATCTCTCCTAGGGGGCCCCACAGCTGCTGGCATCCCCAAGCTCTCGGGTGCCATAGTATTCTACATCTAGACTCGTCACACCCTGGCCACCCGTGGATCCCAGGCTGGCAGTACAGCTCTGGGAACTGCAGCACTCTTAGGGGGCCCTAGCTCACCAGCCAACTGCAGAAAAAATGGTATCACTAACAGCAATGAAAATTTGTCTTGAAAAATGTTTAGAGGGAGGCTGTTCCAAGCACGCAGAGGGTTTGAGGCCCGAACGGGCCAGCGCTGCAGCCAATCAGCGTCCGCCTAGGCATCCATGTGCGTTGAGCAAGCTGTGCACGTGCTGACCTTGTGCTCCTGGCCTCGTGCCACTCTTGCCACTCCCCACTTTTAATGGCCACTCGGCTTGTATGTGAGGCTGAATAGGGAGGAAGAACAGTGTCTGAGTTGGTGAGTGCTGTGGTTTCTCTTACTCTTCTTCAGGCTTGGGCCTGACCCAGGCAAAGCTGGGATTTGGGCACTTGGATGGCTGCCCCTGAGGATCGGGAAGAGCAAACATGTGGTTGCAAGGCTTTCTAGGGTTTCTGGACTCGGAGTTGAGAGGCTCCTGGCAAGTTTTTCAGTATTGGGTTTGGGTTTGACAATGTGGCCAGGATTTAAACCAGTGAGCCTCTGGAGGAGGAGTGGAGGAGGTCTTTGAATCCCATCCCAGCTTTTTGCCCTGCCTGAAGTATTGTCCTGTGGTGGCTCTAAACATAACTGAGATTGGGTCATGTCTGGAGCTTTTCAGTCTCTCTGTCCCCTCTTTCCCATTCCCTTTCTGGTCTTTCTCAGATGATATCAGGCTATAAGCAAAGGGCAGGCGCCTGGGGAAGATGCCTGCCGTATTACAGCACGGGAAGAGGTGTGTAAGATATTCTGCTCTTTAGGAAATCACCCAGGTTGTCTTTCCTGTCAATCTTTTTAGACCCTAGGGCAAGGTGTTGCTATCTAATTTTACTCAGCTGTTCAGTGATATTAACACTTTCAGAGTGATTTCACGTACACCCAGAGTTCTTAAACCAAGGTTGGGAGTTCAAGGGGGTGGTCTATAAATGGACGCCAAGGGCTTTGAGCTCCTGGAAATCATAAGAACAACTGTATGCATGTGAGTATTGGGGAGCGTGGAGGAAGGGGATGGCTAAAGGGGTTACAAGGATAAGCAAGAAGGAATAGTTAACAGTTAACCTGTCCTGGCATGGCCTGCAGAGCAATCTGTAAAACTTTTGTTGTGCATTCATATGCAAAATGGTATGAGCATCTACAATTTTCTAATAGGAAAGTTTGGTCCATGACTTACCTTCTCAAGTGGATGGCGATCCTCCCCACCCAAGAAGTTAAGAACCTGTGGAATAAAGTAGGCTCCTGTACTATTTATGGGGCCTGTGCAAGATGGCAAATGGAGATTCTCTCTTTTCTCTCCATACCTGGTGTTGGCCCCTTCTTCAAGGTGGCTCACATACTAGCCTGTACGTTCAAGCTCCATCTACATGCCCTGCACATGCAGCCAGGACCTAGGGGTTACACATCAGTCACACAGTCCACCCTATGAATACAGACCTGGAGTTGAGGCCTATGTAGGTCCTGGAAGTGGGCTCAGAGTCATTTGGTTCAGGAAATCCAGGGTCTGGTTCTCAGAGTATGGTCTAGACATGGGGGGAGGGGAGTTCATAGGCTCCAAGTGCTCCCTTCCTTAGATGCCTTTGGACTCCTCAGCCCATGAGAAGGGATACAGCCAGAGGAGGTCTGATGGAGCCCTTGGTTCAGGTTTAAGTAAATACTGGTATTTGGCACTGGTCTTGAAACAGCCCCTGTGAGAACGTTGAGGATCTTGGAAGAGTTACCCTCATTTGAGACTGAAGAAAAAAAAGGCCATTCACTGTGAAGATGCAGTGGAACCTAAGTTTTCTGCCTTCTAGTCTAGTTCTTTTTCCACTGTATCCACAAAAGATGTGCTAGGATAGTTTCAGTGACCTAGATTCATCTGGGTATGACTATGTCTGGCTCTTGGGTTATAGAGAGCATAGAATTAAGGGGAAAAGGAACTCATTCACCCTGTGGTGTCTCTTCTCTGGATGTGTTGGATGTACTTAACTAGAAAGAGTGAACATCTTTAAAATTCAGTAAGATTTGGATAATTGGTCTTTATCTACATAAAATGTTGTGAGGGAATTAACCATCTTAATATGTGGAAAGAGATATGTTCCTGGGAAGAGTAACTAGCTCACAGAATTTTTCTAAATTGAACTTTTTTCAACGTGGCTTGGGAAAAGGGCTCAATATTTAAATAAGTGAGATAGGCTGGGCATGGTGTCTCATGCCTATAATCCAAGCACTTTGGGAGGCCGAGGTGAGAGGATTCCCTGAGCTCATGGGTTCAAGACCAGCCTGGGCAACTTGCTGAGACTTCATCTCTAAAGTGCAATCAAGAGAAAAAAAGTTGAGAGAGAAATGACATCTTAGCATTAGGGGGCAAACAGTTCAAATGACATTGTATTCCTTATGGGAACTCCTGGAGGCCAGAAAGAAGTAACACACTACTTCTCAAGTCCTGAAAGAAAAGAACTACCATCCCAGAATTGTATATCCGGTATGAATATCCTTCAAGAATAAAGAGGAAATCAAGACATTCTCAGATAAATGAAATTAAGAGATTTGTTGCCAGTACGCCTCTAAAAAAAAAAAGCTAAAGGAAGCATCTAAACAGAAAGAAAAGAAAACAAAGGAGTTTTGGGATTTCAATAAAGAAGAAAGAACAATGGAATGGGTAAAAATAGGGGAGTAAATATAACAGACTATCTTTTTCTTCTTGAGTTTTCTATTATGTTTGATGATTGAAGCAAAACTATTACATTATCTTATGAAGTTCTAAACGTATGTGGAGAAAACTTTTAAGACAGTTATAAATGGGGTAGGGTAAAGAGACTTAAATGGAAATGAGATTTCTACATTTCACTTGCAGTGGTAAAGTGTCCAACACCAGTAGACTGATAAAGTACAGGTATATAATATAATCCCTACAGCAATCACTAAAAAAAGCTATACAATAGATACACTCAAAGACATTATAGATAAATCAGAATGGAATTCTAAAGAATGTGTATAAAACAGAGGAAACCAGGGGGATTAAGAAAATAAGAAAAAATTTTAAAATAAAGTTGAGTGTGGTGGTACATACCTGTAGTCCCAGCTACTCAGGAGGCTTAGGTGGTAGGATCACTTGAGACCAGGAGCTTGAGGTTGTAGTACACTGATCAAAACTGTGAATAACCACTGAACTCCAGACTGGGCAACATAGTAAGACCTCATCGCAACATAACTAACTAACTAACTAACTAACTAAATAAATAAATAATTCCTCTCACAATAAATAAATGGCAGGCCTAAGCCCTAACTTTTCAATGATTCATTAAATTTATCTATCTATCTATCTACTATTTTTTTGAGATAAGATCTCACTTTGTTACCCAGGCTGGAGTACACAGCCCTGACTTTCTGGGCTCAAGCAGTCATTCTACCCCAGCCTCCCGAGTAGCTGGGACTATAGGCACATGCCACCATGCCCAGTTGATTTTTATATTTTTTTGTAGAAAGAAGGTCTCACGATGTTGCCCAGGCTAGTCTTGAACTCTTGGCCTCAAGTGATCTTTTTGCCTCGGCCTCTCAGAGTGCTGGAATTACAGGTATGAGTCACTGTGCCTGATCTTATTATTATTTTAATTATAAACTTGATTTTTTTGTTGTTTTAAATTTTTTATAGACCAAGGTCTCGCTATGTTGCCTAGGCTGGTTTCAAACCCATGGGCTCTCACCTCCGCCTCCCAAAGTGCTAGGATTACAGGTATGAGCCACTATATCTAGCCTTTTTTTTTTTTTTCTCACTCTCTCTCACCCAGGCTGGAGTGCAGTGGCATAGTCATGGCTCACCACAGCCTCAACCTCCTGTGCTCAGGCAATGCTTCTGTCCCAGCCTCTTGAGTAGGTGGGACTACAGGTATGCACCCATCACACCTGGCTAATTTTTTTTTAGATTTTACAGAGGTGAGATCTTACTATGTTGCTCAGGCTGGTCTCAAACTACTAGGTCAAACAATCCTCCCATCTCAGCCTCCCAAAGTGGTGGGATTACAGGCGTAAGCCAACATGCCCTGCTGATTCAATAAATTTAAATGACCTAAATAAACTAATACTACTCAGCAACAAAAAGGAACACACTATTGATGCATGCAGCAAAGTGTATATATTTTATGTGTTAAAAGGTAATCTCAAAAGGTTACACACTATATGATTCTATTTATATAACATTTTCAAATGACAAAATTATAGAGAAGAACAACAGATTTAGTGGTTGCCAGGGGTTAGGGATGCTGGTGGGAGGGATTAGCTGTAACTGAAAGGTTGACGTAGGTGGGAGATCTTTTTTTTGATTTGGAGTCTCACTCTGTCACCCAGACTGGAGTGCAGTGGCCGCTCCCGGCCACTGCAGCCTCGACCTGCTGGGCTCCGGTGATCCTTCCGCCTCAGCCTTCCGAGTAGCCGGAATTACAGGCATGCGCTACCACGCCCGGCTGATTTTTTTTTGATTTATTGTAGAGATGAGGTCTCGCTGCCCAGGCGGATCTCGAACCCGCGGGCTCAGGCAATCCACTCACCTCAGCCTCCCAAAGGCGTGGGATTACAGGCTGAGCCACCGAGCCCGGCTCGGTGGGAGATCTTTATGGTGATGAATTAGTTATTGTCTTGATGGTGATGGTGATGATGTCAATAATCATATGTGATTTTTTTTTTTTTGAGTTGGAGTCTCATTCTGTTGCTCAGACTGGAGTGCAGTTACAGTGGCATGCTCCTGGCCACTGCAGCCTCACCCTGCTGGGCTCTGACGATCCTTCTCTCATGCGTGCTACCATGCCCAGCCAATTTTTGATTTATTGTAGAGACGAGGTCTCGCCAAGTTGCCTGGGCAGGTCTCAAACCCGCAGGCTCAGGCAATCCACTCTCCTCAGCCTCCCAAAGTGCTGGGATTACAGGCTGAGCCACTGAGTCTGGCTTCATATGTGATTAAAAGACATAGAACTGGGTCAGGGTGTGGTAGCTCACGCCTGTAATCCCCAGTACTTTGGGAAGCCAGGGCGAGAGGATTGCCTGAGTCCAGGGTTTGAGACCAGCCTGGGCAACATGGCGAGACTTTGTCCCTACAATAAAATTTTTAAAATTACCCAGGTATGGTGGCGCATGCCTGTGGTTTCAGCTACTTGGAAGGCTGAGGCAGAAGGATCACCTGAACCCAGTAGGTTGAGGCTGCGGTGGCCTTAGCGTGCCACTGCACTCCAACCTGGGTAACAGAATGAGACTCCTACTCAAAAAAATAAAAATAAAAAAAGACATAGAACTATACATAAACACATTATACCAATATCAGTTTCCTGGGTTTGATACAGTACTTCCTGTAGTTGCATAAGATGTAACCACTGGGGGTAGCTGGGTAAAGCACGCACAGGATCTCTGTGTAATATCTTTGCACTTTCCTTTGAGTCAATAATTATTTTAAAATGAAAAGTAAAAAAAAAATTTAGGAATTCTGAAATAATTTGACCTTTTCAAACTTAGCCCTCACTTCCCACCCTGCCCCGCAAAGTGGTGCCTTGGATGTTTTGTGGAAAGAACAAATATGACTTGGTACACCCATGTCTGATGCTGAACTCAGGCATAACACTGTTAGATGTGTTAGTGCTGGAAGAGCTATTTTCTTTCTTTTCAGTGGTTTAGAGTTTTCGTGTTTGTGTGTGTGTGCGTGCTAATATGTGTTGTGTTAATTTGTCAAAATAAAACAGTGTACTTGTTTTAAAATGTCTTGTAGTTTTGTAGTACTTTTTGGCACCTTCTATTTGTCCTTGCATTTACTGCTCAGAGCAAATGTATGAGAGTAAACTTGAAATTGGTTCCATGCTTCATTTTAAACACAAAGAGAGAGTGTTCATGATGGTTCCCACCCTTTGCTAGGGCACACAAAAACACAAGGGTCAAGCCGTCTCTAAGACCCCTACCAGGTGTTCCATTTAGGTGAAAAGATACAGAGCAAAAAAGATACTTCTGCATTCAGGGAGTGTGGTTGGCATGTTCTTTCTAAGGAGGACAGCACAGATAAAGCTGCCTCTTACCTGGTTCTTTCCTCAGTGGATGTGATAATTGCTCATTTAGTGTACCTGTGTGCTCAGGGATCCAGCCACAATAAATGTAGGCTCAGTATTTAAATAAATGTTCAAAATTTCCCCCCAGTAAGACACCTTATACACAGGTATGAGACAAATGGAAACTGGAAGGAAAATATTTACAACATGTATGTTAGAAAATGAATTATCCTAAAAATGAATCTTACAAGCTCATAACAATCAAAATCCCAATGGGAATATGGTGAAAAAAATTTTTTAAAGGCAAGTCACAATAGAAGATTGCCGGGAACTATAAGAAATATATGAAAATGTGATGACCTATCACAGAAACAAAGAACAGAGTACCATATGTTCTCACCCACAAGTGGACCCTGAACAGTTATCACAATACTGTAAGAAAGGGATTGGCAGTTGAGGGAAACTTCCAGAGGAGGGAAGTGCACACCTCATCAACAGGGATACCTGCGTAATGCACATTTGTATACCTAATCCTGAATTGTACCCCACATCTTTAAAATAAAATAAAAATTAACAAAAAAAAAAGAAAAAAGAAAAGATGATGGTCTTTACTAATAGCCAACTACCTGGACATTTTTTAAAGAACTCTTTTTATTTATTGAATTACCAAAGATTTAAGGAGATTATCATGCCCAGGGTTAGCCAGGTTGTAAAAACTCAGGGAACACTTAGTAGTTGCTTGAAGTATAGATAAGATAGGAATCATTTGGAAGGAGTGTATGTCATTACACTTGCAAATTTCACAGGTCTGTGTTCTTCAGCACTGACTTTTTTCCTCCTTAAGATAAATTCTAGGAAAGAGAAATGAGCCAAGAATGATGTGACTGGATGTTCCTTGCAGCATTGCCTATAACATTAAACATCTAAATTCATTGTGCATTATAGGTCATGTGTAAGTCATGTATCACATAAGCTACTAAACAGGAGTGAAATGGGGTGAAATACATACTTACATGACTAAAAGCCAACATCCATTGAGGACCTACTATGTGCCGGGCATATGTTTTAAGACAGTGCTGTTGAGTAGGACTTCCACAATGATGGACATGGTCTAAACTCTGCTGTTTAGTACGGTGATCATTAGCTACATGTGGCTCGTGGGCACTTGAAATGTGATTAGTACAACTGAGAGAATGAACTTTAAGATTGTGCTTAATTTTTACTTAACCTAAATTTACATAGCCACATGTGACTTAGTGGCTGTTAAACTAGACAGCACAGTTCTAAGAAGTTCATGTATACTCATTCATTTATCTGTATAAAAATTTTCTGGGCAGAGCACAGTGGCTGACACCTATAATCCCAGCACTTTGAGAGGATAAGGCAGGAGGATTGCTTGAGCCCAGAAATTTGAGACCAGCCTAAGCAACATAGTGAGACATCATCTCTACAATAAATTAAAAAAAAAAAAATTAGCCAGGTGTGATGACACTCACCTGTAGTCCCAGCTGTGTAGGAGGCTGAGGTAGAAGGATCACCCGAGCCCAAGAGGTCAAGGCTATGGAGAGCCATGACTGTGCCACTGCACGCCAGCCTGGGAGACAGAGTGAGACCCTGACTCAAACAAACAAAAGAATCTTCTGATATGGGTACCATTGTATACATGAGGAAATTGAGAGACTGAAGCTTGTGTCTGTCTAAGGTCACATAGTAAGGGGCAGACTTTGGGGTTTAACCCGAGGTGCAGCAGTCTCCTTCTATCCATATAGGATATGTTCTAAGACCCCTAGCGGATGCCTAAAACCACAGGTTGGTACTGAACCCTATATATACTGTTTTTTTGATCTGATAAACGGAGGCTACTAAGTGATTAGCAGGTGGGTAGCACAAACAGTGTGAATGTGCTGGACAAAGAGATGATTTATGTCCTGGGTGGATGGAGTGGAGTGGTAAGAGATTTCGTTACACTTCTTAGAATGGCACACAATTTAAAACTTATGAATTGTTTATTTCTCAAATTTTCCGTTTAATGTTTTCAGACCATGGTTGATAGGGGCAATAAATCATGGGAAGCACAACAGTGGATAACGGGTGGCAACCATATTCTGGCATGAAAAACGGTGAAATTTGACACAGAATACTGTCACAGATAGTGTCATAGATAGATGGCATGTGCCTTGAGAGCACAGAGGACCAATGGCATAATTTTCTAGAAGGGGTAACTGAAGGCCTGTTGGTTTGTCGTATCATAACAGAATGAGAGTATACAGGCTTAGTAAATATGTGGAGGAGAAAGGAAAGACAGAAACTGTCAGATCCTGCTGGGACTAAACATTTTGGGGGGGTGAAGGTTGAAGTCTTACTCTGTCACCCAGGCTGGAATGCAGTGACATGCTCGCAGCTACCACTGTCTCGATCTGGGCTCAGGTGATCCTTCCACTTCAACCTTCCAAGTAACTGGAACCACAGGCATGTGCCACCATGCCCGGCTATTTTTTTTTCTTATTTTATCATTTATTGTAGAGACGAGGTCTCGCCAAGTTGCCCAGGATGGTCTTGAACCCCTGGGCTCAGGCAGTCCTCTCGCCTTTGTCTCCCAAAGTTCTGGGATTACAGGCGTGAGTCACCACACTGAGCTTTAAATTGACATAACATTGTAGAACAATTTGGCAGTATCAGTCTAATTATAATATATATATATATATCCCATGATACAAGAATTATAGTTCTAGGGCATTTACTATTAGAATTCTCACAAATGGCACCAAGTAAAATATACAGAGGCTATTTTTTAGTTTGCATACTTTTTTCTTTTTTTGTGTTGGAGTCTCACCCTGTCACCCAGGCTGGAGTGCAGTGGCATACTCATGGCCCCCCAGTGACCAACTGGGCTCCGGCAATCCTTCCACCCCAGCCTTCCAAGTAGCTGGAACAACAGGCATGCTAGCACTATCACACCCAGCCTAATTACTTATTGTAGAGACGAAGTCTTGCCAAGTTGCCCGGGCTGGTCTCTAACTCATGGGCTCAGGCAATCCACTCGCCTCAGCCCCACCAAAGTGCTGGGATTACAGTCTAAGCCACCGAGCCTGGTCTTGTGCATATTTTTGATGTGACTGTGAAAATTAGTCTATGGAATTGGCATGTGGGATGGAGAAGAGGAGAAACTACTTATAATTGACTCAAGGCCCCCAGAATCCAGAACATCTTTCTACCTGTCCTTTCTCCCTGCTCAGTACTGTCTCTCCCAATGGATGTTGGTCATAGGATTGAGGTATGTGTGCTTGATGTGTAGGAGACAGTGACCTTCAAGGACATGGCTATGGTCTTCACCCAGGAGGATCTTGGACTGCTGGACTCTGCCCAGAGGAAGCTGTACCAAGATGTGGTACTAGAGAACTTCGGGAACCTGCTCTCAGTGGGTAAGGACAGGCACTTCTGTAACTGAATGTCAGCACCCTGGGGTGTCTTGGTTTCAAGTATTTAAGACTTTGGAATGGAATGCTTGAAATGCTCCCCTGAATTTGGGAATCTGAACTTCCTAATTCCTGAGGGGTACATTCTCTATACCTTGTCTATCTTTCTCAAATTGCAGTTGGAGGGGTTTAAAATCAGTTGGTAAATTACACTATTATTGTGTGTAATGGAGTAGAATAGAAATATACCTTCTTATCAGGAACTGCAGATAGGGCAACAAGAATTGTGAGAAAAACAGGAAAGGAGCTGTGATAAAAGTCAGGTTCAGGCCTGGCTTGGTGGCTCAGCCTGTAATCCCAGGACTTTGGGAGGCTGAGATGAGTGGATTGCCTGAGCCCGTGGGTTCAAGACCCACCCAGGCAACTTGGCAAGACCTCGTCTCTGCAATAAATCAAAAGTTAGCCAGGCGTGGTAGCGTGCGCCTGTAGTTCCGGCTACTTGGAAGGGTAAGATGGAAGGATCGTCGGAGCCCAGCAGGGCGAGGCTGCAGTGGCTGGGAGGGTGCCACTGCACTCTATTCTGGGCGACAGAGTATGACTACAACACACACAAAAAAGGTCAGGTTCAGATCATCTGTGTACAAGATCTGTTTAAAACATATTTAGACAATAGGTCAAGATCAGAATTTTGAAAGCTACTACTTCGAGTGCATGAAGATTATAGTATTGGAATTACAATTTGTGTCCATAATTCATTCACTTTACCATATGTCACTGATTTTTCTCAGGCTATCAACCCTTCAGCCTAGACATGGTATTATGGTTGGTAAGAGAAGAGAAGTTTTCAATGATGGAGACAGAAACCCAAGGAGATGGGTATTCAGGTGAGAACCATGCAGCTCTGAGTCATTGCAGGGTGTAGCCCAGTATCTTCCTCACTGCCTCCTTGGCTACCAGCCTGGCCCAATCCCCCAACATTCATCACTCTGCTTTATTAAAGCAGCAGCTGGTCCACTGCCTTCCTATTTCTACTGCCTTCCTACAATCCATTCTTTACACAGCATCCAGATCATGTAAGTCAGATCCTGTCATTCCTTGGCTCAAACCCTTCTGTGACTTCCTGTCTCACTCATTAAATCTAAAATCTACACAGGCCTTCAGGACATTACATGATCTGGCTGCCCACTCCCTCTCTGCATTGATTTTCTATCCTTTGCCCTTTACTCAGTAAAAAATCACACGGGATTGCTGTCTGTTTCTCAGACATGCTGAGTGTGTTCTTTCCACCTGAAGTCTTGCTCTTCCATCTGCCTGGGATGTTCTTATCCCATACATCCTCCCAGCTCCCTGCCTATTTCATTTGTGTCTGCTCAAACATCATCTCAGCACAGAAGCCTAATCTGACCATCCTGTTTAAAATACCCATCCCCTTACTCTGCCTGATTTTGAGATTCCTCATTAATCACCAGCTGACACATTCACGTATATTTCAGTTGCTTGTTCATGGTTTTTCTCTCCTTACTGGAGTGTAACTTCTTGACAGCAGGGATTTCACCTATTTTCTTTATTGCTTATCTTCATTGCCTTTACTAGTTTTGGCACATAGTATGTGTTCATTAAATATTTGCTAAGTGAATGACTAGATGAGTGAATGAATGGGTTAATGAATGAATGGGTAGGTGGTCCCATTTGAATCGTGTGAAGAGCTCCCTCACAGCTCTCCCCAACCTGTGACATCTGTGTCACCTTTAGTGACAGTTGCTCATCCATACACCCAGTGACAGCACCCTCCTCTACTCTTACCTCTCAGTCTATTCTGTCTCTTCCTTCTTTCACTCCCCCTTTTCTTCACTCCTTCTTTCATTTGCCTTTAATTTGTATACTCCTCAGATATCCCTAGCCTAAAATATGGGAATGATAGTCATTCCTACTGAATATAAGCACAAAAAAACTAAACAAACAAGCAACAAAACAAAACAGAACAAAAAAACAAAAAAAACCCAGCTCTGCTTATCTGATAGGGTAGCCCCTGGATTTTGTGAATAGCTGGGGGGTAAAACTTTCTAATCTTTTTTTCTTCTTTTTTTGGTCTTCATGCTGTATGAAGGTTTAATGCAGTTAGGAATGTTGGATGCTAGCTTCCTTGACTGACTCTCTCATTTTTGTATACAAATCTAAACTTGGGAATTTTGATCCAGTTATTGCTGTTGTCTTTTTTCTTTTCTTTTTTTTTTCTTTTTTGAGTTGGAGTCTCACTCTGTCGCCCAGACTGGAGTGCTGTGGCCGCTGCCGGCCACCACGGCCTCGACCTGCTGGGCTCCGGTGATCTTTCCACCTCAGCCTTCCGAGTAGCCAGAATTACAGGCACGCGCTACCATGCCGAGCTGATTTTTTTATTTATTGTAGAGATGAGGTCTCACCAAATTGCCCAGGCAGGTCTTTTTACTTAATAGGTAGTTTCCCAATGGTTTTGCGTCTTTGAGAACATCTTTACTTTTTTAAATTTTGGGCCAACTTTTTATTGGAATATATTTGTATAGAGAAAACTGTACATATTATAAATGTATAGCCCCCTACATTTTCAGAATGTAAAATGGCTTCTTATTTGTTTTACAGTTCTTTTTTATTGAGGTAAAATTTACATATATGCTTTTTAAGTGTACAGTTTGATGAGGTTTGACAAATGGATTTACCTCTTCACCTGCCTTATCTAGTGTTTGTTTTGTTTTGTTTTCAAACACAGATTTTGTATTCCGTCCCAGGATTTTGTGTTCTGTTTGTCCATCTGGATACCCCGCTCCATCTATACAAAATATTCTTGAGGTCTGTTTTCTCTACACAGAAGTACAAATTAAAGAACTTCTTTTTCCTTAAGGATAAAACAAAAACAAAACAGAAAGCTCACAGGGGAATCTGGGAGCAACTTAGTTGAGTCATTCTGGCTCAGAATCTCAAAAAGTGATTGTCAAGTACTCTGTTAGAGCTGTCATCCTCTGAAGAACTGACTAGAATGAAGGTTTTGCTTCCAAGGTAGAATCATTCACATGGCTGTTGGCAGGAGGCCTCAGTTTCTTACAAGTGCACTTCTCCCCAGGGCTGCCAGTCCTCAAAACATGGCAACTGGTTTCCACAAGACAAAGTGACCCAAGCGTGTGAAAGTCAAAAGACACAATGTCTTTTCTGTCCTAGCCCTGTAAGTGACATAATATCACTTTTTCCATATTCTATTGGTTTCACAGACAAAGCCTGAGACAATGTGGGAGGGAACTTTAAAAGGTTGTAAATACCAAGAAACATTGATCACTGGAAACCATCTTGTGTGCTGGCTACCACAGCACTTTTTGGTACATGCAGATCCTCATTTACGAAACCTAAAGGATAATATTAGCCATTTGGATGTATCAGAAAATTCAGCCAAATTAAGTAGCAACAGTTATCAGTCCTTTTACTTCCATAGAATGTGTCAGTTATGAGAATAAGTTTTCTAATTTTTTTCCATTTAAAATGTTTACCAATTGATTATTATATACTAGAACTCCATTGAAATGAAGGAGAATTTTTTCAAATCTAGCTTGTCTAATGTGTATGTTTAAGGGCTAAATTAAGGAGATAAATGTACTATCTTATGGGCTCATTATCAAGTCAGAGGAGATGTTTTCCTTTGCAAATATATTCTCTTCACTTTTACTAAGGATGCCCCTTCTTTCTCTCCTTGGAAACTCTTGGCATCACGTGATAAACCAGCTGTAAATGCTGAAGGAGAGATTCAGGCTTTTCTTGCCATTTTGGATAGCTCGCCATATACTGGCTTCTATGACTGACGTGCAGGTTGTACAATGCAACCAAGATTTTGAGGCTTACAGATAGCTAGGATTTTGTAGATTCTATACACGTGCTGCAGAAGAGAGAAGACTGGGTTTTTTTTGACACAGAGTCTCACTTTGTTAGTGGAGTATAGTGGCACACTCCCAGCCACTACAGCCTTGACCTGCTAGGCTCAGGTGAGTCTTCTGCCTGAGTCTTCCAAGTAGCTGGCACCACAGGTGAGTACCACCACACCCAGCTAATTTTTTGATTTATTGCAAAGACAAGGTTTCACCAAGTTGCCCAGACTGATCTCGAACCCTTAGGTTCAGGCAGTCCTCTCGTCTCCGCCTTCCAAAGTGCTGGGATTACAGGTGTAAGCCACCATGCTTGGCTAAGAGATGTTTAAGTGATTATTCTTATGGATAAGGAGAGAAAGCTTCCTCTCTATAAAATCTTTCTAGGAGCCAGGCTCGGTGGCTCAGCGTGTAATCCCGCGTCTTTGGGAGGCTGAGGTGAGTGGATTGCTTGAGCCCGCGGGTTCAAGACCTGCCTGGGCAACTTGGCGAGACCGCATCTCTACAACAAATCAAAAAATCAGCTGGGCGTGGTAGCGCACGCCTGTAATTCTGGCTACTCAGAAGGCTGAGGCAGAAAGATCGCCGGAGCCCAGCAGGTCAAGGCTGCGGTGGCCAGGAGCGGCCACTGCACTCCAGTCTGGGTGACAGAGTGAGACGCCAACTCAAAAAAAAAAATCTTTCTAGGGCATCTTTTTGTTGCTCTGTAGCCTCTGTATTTGATCATATACGTAAGTCTTGGTATAGCACTTAGTCTCGTTAGCACTTGTGGATAGGAACCAGCCTTTTTTTAAAATCATAGGCATAAAAAAATGATAAAGTCAAGCTGAATTCTCTACTGGTTGAAAAATGCCCCCCAATGTGATCAACCTGTGAAATGTTTTTGTCTCTGAGCAAACATTCACTTGTTCTCATTTTCATTTCTGAATTCTATGTATCGTTCCAGGACACAGGAATCAAAATGAGATAGAGGTTCTTCATGAAGTAGGATTAAAATACCTTTCGCTTGAAGACCTTATGTGCTGGCAAATATGGAAACAATTTACAAGGAAATTAACTGGAAATCAAGACTTGCTAATAAATCTTCAAGGCAAGAGGTCCATGTTAGCAAAACAACAGGTGATTCTCTCTGCTGGGTGTGGTCAGGAGAGTCTATTCAGGTTTCTGAAGATAAGAACTAAGTAATAAAATGTCAAGGGGAGAGTTCCAGTAGTATCAAAAATAAAGAGTTTTCAATTAGGATCCCCTGGAATTTCTGGAGGAAAATGTATCTGAGAGAGTCACACAATTATCAGAGTAAGTGTCAGCAAATTGATGTAAAAAATAAACTCTCTGAATGTGACCATTGTGTTAGACAAAGGATTGCTCATCACTGTGATGATCAGAGAGTACACAAAAGAGAGAAAGCTGTTAGCCACAATAATTGTGGAAAAGACTTTATGAAAAAATCATCCCAGTGTAGTATAATTCAACCAGGAAAGCAAGCCTCTGATGAGAATGGAAGAGGCTTTAGCTCTAATCTTCAGCTCCATCAGCAATTGCACTTAGGAGACAAGCCCCATGTAGGTACTGAGTATAGAAAAGCCATGGTTTGTAGCTCAGTGCTTCCCATGCATCAGAGTGTCCACACAAGACAGAAATGCCGTAGGAGTGATGAGCATAGTGAAGGTTTCAGTCAGAGCTTGCATCTGCAACCTCTTCAGAGAGTCAGCACAGGAGAGAAACCCTGCAGATGCCAGCTATGTGCCCAGAGCTCCTTTCTCCCAACTCATGAGCTTTCTCACCTGGAGAGAAGCTGTGTATACAAAACAGGTGTGGGGAGGATTTCCATCGTAGATCTTGACATTCACTATGTAGCCAACACTGGAGAGAGAGTCTGTAAATATGCTATGTATGATAAAGGCTTAAGTCAGATATCACAACTTCAAGTCCATCAGACCGCCCACTCTATAGACAAAACATATAGATGGGAGGCATGTGATGGAATATTTAATCTGAATTCTGGTCTTCATCAGAAGATTCACACTGCGGAGAAACCATATGAATGTGAGGTATGTGGTAAAGGCTTCAGTAAGGCCTCAAACCTTCAAGCTCATAAGAGAATCCCCACTGGAGAGAAACCCTACAAATGTGATGTGTGTGATAAGAACTTCAACCATAATTCCCATCTTCAAGCCCATCGGCAAGTCCACATAGGAGAGAAACCCTTACAAATGTGACACACGTGGCAAGGACTTCAGTTGGATCTCTCACCTTCAGGGCCAGCAGAGAGTTCACACAGGAGAGAAGCCATACAAAGTGAGACATGCGGAAAGGGCTTTAGTCGGAGTTCACACCTTCACGACCATCAGCGAGTCCACACTGGAGAGAAACCCTACAAATGTGATGTGTGTGGTAAGGGCTTCAGTTGAAGTTCACATCTTCAAGCCCATCAGAGAGTCCACACAGGAGAGAAACCATACAGGTGTGAAGAATGTGGGAAAGGCTTCATTTGGAACTTATATCTTCAAGTTCATCAGAGGATACACACAGGAGTGAAACCCTATAAATGTGGCATGTGTGGTAAGAGCTTCAGTCAGACCTCACATCTTCCAGCCCATCGGCGAGTCCACACTGGAGAGAAACCATACAAATGTTTTGCATGTGGCAAGGGCTTTAGTAAGAGTTCCTGTCTTCAGGTTCATCGGAGAGTTCATAACGGTGATAAATTCAACACACGTGATGAATGTGGTAAAGGTGTTCTTTAAGACTTGGACTGCTCATTTTCCTTAGAAAATCCACGCAGCAGAGAGTATTGATTAAATGTCATGTTCTAAGAATTTATAAGTGAGCTGAGATTTTTTTTTTTTTGAGTTGAAGTCTCACTCTGTTGCCCAGGCTGGAGTGCAGTGCACACTCACAGCCACCGCAGCCTTGACCTGCTGGGCTCAGGCAGTCCTTCCACCTCAGCCTTCCAAGTAGCTGGAACTACAGGCACACACTACCACACCCAGCTTATTTTTTGATTTATTGTAAAGATGAGGTCTCACCAAGTTGTCCAGGCTGGTCTCGAGTCTCTGGGCTCAGGCAATCCTCTCGCCTTGGCCTCCCAAAGTGCTGGAATTACAGGCTTGAGCCACCATGCCTAGCCATGAGCTGAGATTTTTAAAATAATCATCTGAATTCCATTGGGGAAAGCCTATTTTTTGTATGAATATAACCAGTGCTTTAGGCAGAGCTCAAAATGTCATGGTTTTAAGGGAACACACAGCAGAGAAGCCCTATAAGAATGGTAAAATATGAGTTTCAGTCAGAAGCTTCACCTTCAATAGCGGATGCACAGGAAAGGCCTTTAAAAATGTAAGTAAGGTCAGGACTTTAGCAGAAGTTTAATGATGGACAAAACAAATTTTGTTCTGTATCCACTAGAGTATAAGCTCCATGGGGACAGGAACTTTGTTTACCTTGAACCAGTACCTAACAAATAGTAGGTGCCTTGGAATTGTTTAACTTGATAGGAATAACCTATTATAAATAGGAAAAAGATTTGCAGATGTTAATGATCTCAACCCCAATGAGTCATAGTAATTATATTATCCTAGTAGTAATTATTATCCATAGTAATTATTATCCTAGGAAAAGGATTCTTATAAGAATCCTTAAAAATGAACCCAAGGAAATTGTTGTTTATTACCAAAGATCTGTAATTTGAGTAATATTTTTGTAATTGGCTTCTGTTCTTGAATCAGTTTCACTTTTCATGCAATAATGGGTTAAAGTTTTTATCTTACCATTTGAGACTTTCTCTGTACAGTGTTCTATTAATTATATATAAGTTTTGTTTTCTTTTGGGGGTCTTTGTAGTAGGAACAGACTGAATTTAAAACAACTGGATTTTAATCCCATAAAGCTTCATAAGAAAAGTTTGTGCAAAAGAAGAGAACACCCTCTAGCATGCATTTTGGATGTTGAACTAGGCTGTTAAGAGCACATACCTTTTGAGTAACATCCTGTACTTTTCAGATGCTTCTGTGGTTTTCAAGTTTGCTTGGTTGAAGGGTTTACTCAGCTTGGTTTATGTGGGGAGACCCTCAAAAAGTTTCTTTATAAAAAACTATTTATCCTTACATGTTTAATCTTCAGTCCCCTTCAAAGTGATCTCCGTTTGATGCAATACACCCAATCAAGATGCTTTTTCCACAGCTCAAAACAGTTTTTGAATTCGTCAATTTTGATACCTTTTAGTGCTCCTGCCATTTTTTGTTTCACCTCTCCCACATCAGCAAATGTTTATCTTTGAGGACTTTTTTCATTTACAAAACAAAAGAAAAGTTGCTTGGGGAGAGATGGGGTGACTAGGGAAGATGGGGCACGGGGTCTTGCTTTTTTCAGTCAAAAACTGCTGAACACGCAGTGGCAGTGTGGGCAAGTACACTCATAAATCTCCCATGAAATGGGCAAACACACTGAAAGAATCTCAAAAAAAAAAATGCAACCTCTCACAATGCTAGCTGGTACATTGATGCCAATGGGTTCTAGAACACTTACTTAGCTGGGAAAGCCTGTGTTGCAAAAGACTCACTCTCCAAAAAATAATTACAGGTTTTGTGGGTCCCCCTCATATATGTAGTGGAGGTGGGGGATGATTCCCACAATTTTTTTCTTCCAGGACAATGGGCCCTAAGTTCCATAATAATCTTGTTTCTTGTGACCATCAGAAATGCAGGGCTAGTAATGCTCTGCTTTGTCACCACCAGATACTAGGGAGGGCTACTAGAGCTCATGGCTTTTTGTATCAGGATGTTTTCAGTTGTAAGATAGAATACCAACTCCAGCTAGCTAAAACAAAAAGGAGAATGTATTGGTGTGCATTGTTGGGAGCCGGCCACGGAGGCCCACTGAGTGTGAGGAATCAGGGAGGGCCGTGGACCCCGAGACCTCTAGGATGTGTTCGGGAGCCATTGACCCCATTTTCCTCCTCCTTTTACCATGCAGCACAAGTAACCTAAAGGAACTCTGCTGATCTAAGCTAAAGGCTCTGTGACTGTGACAGGCATGGCTCTAGAAACTCACTGTTCCTATTTCCCATAAACTGCGGTTTCGGCTTAGGTATTAGATATAATTCAAATTCAGGTCACATTTGGGAGCCTTTTATACGGTACAAGTTTCTTTATAAGATTTAAAAGTATATTTGTAGAATTAGTATATACTTATGGAGAGCTGTTTTCAGCTTTAGATGGTATAGATGATTATCTAGAGTTACCAGAAATGGCCCAGCACAAACCTTGGGCTGGGCCACATTCCTGAGGGCCCAGCGTGTACTTTGGACTGGGCTGCATTCTTTTAGGCTGGCTTTAGCTACAGTTAGTATAGGGTTTTTCTACCTATTATAGAAATTAAATTTATTTTATTCGTAGAAAGTATTGTAGAGTAGGTCATGCTAACGTCAGGGAATCATGTTAGTTCAAGCATGACCAATCATGATATTTTGAGGTTTAATAAGAATACAGTTAACTTTAGAAATTTCATTGTCTCCATTTTCTACTATTGTGGTTTTGGCCTTAGTACATTTACAGTTTATATTTGGGTTTTATTTTTAGAAGCTTTGTTGCTGGTGATCAGCTTTATATATTGGGATTAGGAATTAGAAACTTTCATAGAAATTAGGATAGATATATAGGTCTTTAGAATAGCCATTTTGTTAAGAGATTGTAATCTATTGTTCCAAAAAGTGGCCCACCATGAACCTTGGACTGGGCCACATCCTGTAGAGCCCAGTGTGATCTTTGGACTGGGCCACTTTCTTTAGGAGTTGGCTTAAGCTTCTGTAGCATTGTGTAAGTAGTATTAGCATAGAATAGAAAGGTAATAAAATTTAAGTTAGTCATCATGGGTGTTGTGTGCACATGAGCTTTAGAAGTTATTGATTATCAGGACATCATGATGCTAGTAGGGATTGTTGCACTGCTTTTGAAGAGCATTAACTAGCAAAGGGAACAATAAGACAATTTTGGGATTTGTCCTTCCTCGTACCTGAGAAAACATCTGGTGGGTAGGGGACGCCCCTCCTGCACCTGACTTTGTGTTCACGTGAAAGACTTGTGAGACTGTCTGTGTAAAATTTGAAGATAAATACCAACTGTAACTTCCAATAAAACAACTTCTGCTCAATTCACTGAACAGTTGTCCACTTTCTTT
>NW_007248487.1:0-1053 GCF_000164805.1 Carlito syrichta
TTTCCATTATTCATGGAGTGGTGGATTCGGATTACACAAGAGAAATCCAGGTGCTTGTTGCTCCCCCTAGCAAAACTGTGCAGTTTAACAAAAGTCAGAGAATGACCCAGTTGCTGCTCCTGTCTTATCATAAAACAGGTAAAATTAACTAACCTGCCTAGAGGTAACTCTGGATTTGACTCTAGCGATGTTGCTTTTTGGGTTCAGGAGGTTACTAACTCTAGACCTCTAGAAGACATATATATATAAGGAGTTAAGATTAAAGGCTTATTGGACACTGGAGCCGATGTTTCCTGTATTGCCAGAAAAAATTAGCCTGCTTCTTTGTCTACTCAAAAAGCTCCTTTAGGACTCATAAGCATTGGTCGAGTACCCTCAGTAGCCAATAACTCTAAAAATTTTAAATTGGACAGATAAGACTTCAAAAACTTTTTGCCCATATGTTATTCCATCTATCCCCTTTATATTATGGGGAAGAGATATTCTTGCTCAAATAAGCATGCATTTATATAGCCCTAATGATAAAGCTTCAGCACAAATGCTGTAGATAGGCTATGATCTTTTGAAGGGACTTGGTAAAGACAGACAGAGAATACAAAAACTTACTCTAGTGAATGAAAAAACAAACCGAGCTGGCATTGGCTATTCAAATTTACCCTATAGGCCATTGTTATTAAGGTTGCATGTCAATAAGCCAGTTTTGGGTAAAACAATTGCCTATATCATCTAAGAAACTTAAGGCAGCAAAAGATTTGGTGCAACAGCAGTTAAAAGCTGGCCTATAATTGTTATAAAGAAAAAATAAAACAAATACTTAGAGTTATGCATAAGGTGAAAATGCAGATGTATTCTGCTTTAAATTAATAAGAAAACTTGAAAAATATGTTGACAGGTATTTGGAGGATGGTAATTCACAAATAATTTTTTTTACATATTATTCATTATAAAAATTAAATAGGATTTTATTTGTGTATTTAAGTTACAATTTTTCTCATACAAATTTACCTTATCCACAACTTTATATACAGTATATCAAAATGATTAAGGCAGGGA
>NW_007248487.1:1658-3926 GCF_000164805.1 Carlito syrichta
CAGCAGCTTGGACATCACCTGGGAAATTGTTAGAGATATTAATAGGTCAGAAATAGTCTCATTTCTGATCCTTTGTACATGGCCTGGGTCCACTGAATCAGACCCACTAAATAAAAATCTGTGTTTCAACGAGATCCTCCAGGGTAAATGTTGACATTTGAAGTTTGTAAAGACTGGAGCATAATAGGATAGTCATTGAAACCATGCCCTCTTAATTCAAGATGATCATGTTTTCCAATGATAGCAGTGCCTTCAAAACTGCATCCCACGGCACAATTTTTTTGGCATTTAACCCAAGAGTTAGCTTTATTAGTTACTTGTCTGTTTTAATATTCTCCTAATAATAATGATAATAATAATAATAAACAATAATAAATTGCAAGCATTCAAAGCAAATTCTGGGTAAACAAAATAAGGAAGGTTTTCACCTCCTTTGTCCCCTCTCACCCCCATATGTACTTGAAAAGCCATTTCAAGTTTCCACATGGCTTGATAGGTCTCTTCTCTAGGGGGTGACTGGGACAAAAGAATGTTAAAAAATTCCTTGTTGTTCTATGATAAATTTCTCTCAAGTTTATATCTCAACACTGACTTACACCACGTCTTTTGAAAATTGCTAGTCTTCATACTGTCTCTCCCTCCTCCCACACTCTTTTACAGACCATTCAATTGCATATTTGTGCTAGCATGGAGCATTCTGCCCTTCCTTGGTCCATTCCTTTTACTAACAGCCACCACTTTCCATGCCCTTATGCCCTAAGTTTACTTCACTTATTCAGGTTCCCGACTGTAGGCATGTCTGGCCTCCCTGACAATAAACATGCATATACATCTAAATCTTTCCAGTAATTTTACTCCCAATTTAATATTTCTCATTCCACAGAAATTCCCTACAATCCACAAGGTCAAGCCATAGTTGAAAGAGTTCACCAAACTTTAAAAAATCAATTAAGTTATAAGAGGGTGAGTTCAAGTATAGCTCTCCTCACCACATCTTGAATCACACTTTATTTGTTATTAATCATTTAAATTTGGACTCTTCAGACTATTCAGCTATGACTAGACATTGAGATCCAGAAGAAAGTATAAAACCTCTGATAAAATGGAAGCCTTCTTACAGGAAAAGTGGAGAGCCTGCTTTATTTCGTGCTCAAGTCAAACATGTTACTAATCATAATTTTTCTTATGAAGGACATTCCAATTCCCTCCCTATTTGTTTTTATAATAATTCTGCTTTTAATAATTACCAGACTTCTTGCTTAATGTCTATCTTTAAGTCTCTGAGTACAGAAAACCCTTATCAGGACAATATCAAGGACGGTTGGTGACTGAAGATGTTAATGCCTGGAGGAACCGCCCCTAGCCATGCGACCACAGCTTCATTGCCTCTCAGCGTATCTGCTTGCCCCTTCAATGATACGGAAAAGGACTGGTCACTCATACGGCAAGATGCTGGCTTCCCAAAATGGAGAGACTGTGCTTATAACTCTAAGGTGGACTATCCTGTACCCGGTGAAAAACTATATATTAGTGACTAGAGTTTCAATGGCTCTACGCTTGCCACAACTAGAAGACCCCCGTATGAATGGGCTACATTTATGTTTCGAGGTTCTCTATCCTCTAATCATTCATTACAGACTCAGCTTTATCGATTGGTTGCAGCAACAGGCCTCCTCATTCCAGTTTTACAAGCTTTTTACAGGCTTGTGTTGATTCTCCATATGTTTTGTTAATTGCTAATGCTCATTCTATTTACTAGGTAATATATAATTTTGGTCATTTTGAAATTAATTGTGAAAATTGTACTTTGTCTAATTGTATTGTTGGTAACCCATATCAAGTATTTCTGTTAAAGCATCCTTCTTACGTTTTTGTGCCTGTTCAGCTACCAGAACCGTGGTATTCTTCTCCAGGTACTTATATTTTAGAACAAGTCACAGCAATGTTAAATAGGCCTTGTAGGTTTGTTGCAGCTTTAATCTTGGGAATTTCTGCACTAATTTCTATTATAGAATCTGTGGCTGCTTTTGCAACTGCTTTAGCTCAAGAAGTCCATACAGCTAATCATGTGAATGATTTGTCTCAAAATGTTAGCTTAGCTTTATTTACTCAAGAGCAGATAGATAAAGGTATTATTGATAGGTTAAATGCTTTAGAATCGGCATTAGTATATATAGGAAATCAAATTCAGCATATTAAAGTTCAGATGTCTGTAGCTTGTCACGCACAATTTAAATGGATTTGTGTTACACCTTTGCCATATGATGG
>NW_007248487.1:4694-6269 GCF_000164805.1 Carlito syrichta
CTATACAGTGACGGGTAAGATTCCAACCACCTGGTATGAACCTAAGACAGGCAATCTCCACCTGGAGGAAGGACCAGCCAATGACAGGTAACAACTATGGTGAAGCGAGAACAACCTAAGACAGAAGCCAAGATGTTTTACATATATTTTTAATAAAAAAGGGGGAAATGTTGGGAGCCAACATCTATAGCTACATGACTGAGGCCTGTAAAGGCCCATCTGGAAGATTGCCTCTGACATAGGATATCACTTATACCTATAATATTGATGTGTGATTAGTGACCAGTGTGCATACATGGCAGTAAAACTTATAAGTAAATATCAATATGCCTGATGAAGAGTGCACAGCAGAATTATTTTTCTCTGTCTTTCTAAGTTTTACTTCTTTCTAGATATTTTTTAACTTTTATTTCCTGATAGACTGGGTAGTCAGCTCTTGTTCCTGAAAGCTGTTTCCCCTAGAGCTAAGATTAGAAACTAAATTACCATGATAGTTTTGTTGCCCTGCCCCTAGCCAGGCAGAACGTTTTCTTTTGTTTCGTTAATTACCGAAACTCTGTCTGCTTCAGCCCACAGCCACCATCATGGCGGCCACGCATTTCCTTGTTCAAGAGTGTGACGGCTACTATTTGATTTTTAGAGTAGACTTGTTAGGATAAAATATATACATATACACTCATAGTTGCGTAAATTTATGCTTGCTGTTTTGTTTCCTTTTGCTACATTATTCTAGTGTAATAGTTACTATACGATTTATGAAAGAATTAATGATGAGGTATTAGCTTAATAGGATATAGCATAGTATTAAAAGTCAATCATTAGATTATATAAAAATTAAAGTTTAGACATATGAAACTCATATGAATTATAGTAAAGTTTGGTAGTTTAAGAATAAGTTTTAACTGAGTTATAAGGCATTATGTTAAATCGTAATAGGATAATAGTGTAACTAACAGCTAAGCCATTTAAGTAAACTTATAGATTATAGTATATTGTTAAGTTGATAATATTAATCGTTAAAAATATTAGGAGTCAGTGAACTTGGATTGAACCTAGAGTTAACTTAGAAAAGTTTTTTGTATTAATTAGTGTATAGAACAAAGAGTATAATATGAATGATTCATTGAACATTATGGAAAACACTTTGAACGATGTATTGAAATTGTGCACCTGTGACCTTAATGTAAGCATGACAGGCATCATGGAATTCGAATTGTTTGCTTGGAAATTGCAGATCTCGTGGTGGTCTTGTGATGCATAGTTTGTAAAGCACGGAACTTGTATGCCCCCAGTAAGTGATTATCACACTGCTGGAGGGTACAGAAAATGGTATATAAGTTGGAAGGAGTCCGAATAAAATTTGGCTTCAGTCCTGATCAAACTGTTCCCAGAAGAACTGCCTCTGAGTGGTCTCTTCTCACCGTCCAGATTCTCTGGTGCGGGTCCTAACCCACCCTTGGTCAATGATGGTCACCAACAGAAGAGATTTTGGGGATAGGTTTTACTGTTATCTCAGGACAAATGTGAGATATTTGTATAAATACATATATATTTGTATAAATAAATAAAACTTTG
>NW_007248488.1:0-56603 GCF_000164805.1 Carlito syrichta
AGTTTGTTTCCATACAAGTGTACGTAGTAGTCTCTAATGATCTTTTGTATTTCTTCAGGGTCAGATGTGACTTCATCTTTTGTGTTTCTGATTATGCTTATTTGGTTTTTTTCTCGTTTTTTCTTGGTCAGTCTAGCTAGGGGACCATCAATCTTGTTTACCCTTTCGAAGAACCAGCTTTTTGTTTCATTGATTTTTTGTATTATCTTTTTGTCTTCTATGTCCTGGATTTGGGCTTTTATTTTGGTGATCTAGATTCTTCTGCTGAAATTAGGGTTTTTGTGGTCTTGCTTTTCCAGCTTCTTTAGGTGGCTTGTTAGGTTGTCAATTTCTGTTCCTTCCATTTTCCTCATGTGTGTTTGTAGGGATATAAATTCTCCTCTTATTACAGCTTTTAAGGCATCCCAGAGATTTTGGTAAGATGTTTCTTTATTTTCATTTGTTTCCAGGTATCTTTTGATCTCTATTTTGATGTCATCATTGACCCAGGAGTTATTTAGCATCATGCTGTTTAGTGTCCATGTCTTTGTGGGTTTTGGGGGGACTTTGTTGGTGTCAATGTTTGTTTTTATTCCACTGCGGTCTGAAAAGGTGCATGGCAGAATTTCGGTCCTTTTAAATTTACTTATACTTGATTTGTGTCCAATTATGTGGTCGATCTTAGAATATGTTCCATGTGGTGATGAGTAGAATGAGTATTCTGTGGTCTTTGGATGGAGTGTTCTATAGGTATCAATTAAGTCCATTTGGTCCAGAGTCTCATTGAGGTTCTGGATCTCCTTGCTGATTTTTTGTCCTGATGATCTGTCTAAGGTTGTGAGTGGTGTATTAAAGTCCCCAGTTATTATGGTGTTAGAGTCAATGTCTTTTCTTTAGTTTTCCTAGAAGTTGCTTTAATGAATGTTTGGTGCGCCTATGTTGGGGTGCATATATGTTTAGGATAGATATTTCTTGTTGATGGAGTGAACCTTTTATCATTATGTAGTGGCCCTCTGTATCTTTTTTAATTTTTGATAGCTTAAATGGTATTTTGTCTGAAATTAGGATCGCGACTCCTCCTTTCTTTTGTGTTCCATTCGCCTGAAAATTTGTTTCCCATCCTCTTACTTTGAGTCTGTGTATGTCCTTTCTAGTGAGATGGGTCTCTTGAAGGCAGTATATTGTTGCCTGGTGATATTTTATCCATTTTGTCATTCTATGTCTTTTCAGTGGTGCGTTTAGTCCATTCACATTCAGCTAATTATTGAAATGTGAGAGTTCATCCCTATCATGGAGTTCTTATTGAGTTATTGTTCTTCCACTTGGTTTTTTCTTTTTTTTTTTTTTTTGTCTTTCTTTTGCTTTTGGGGTTGGTTCGTGTATATTTTATTCTTTTCCCTGTACTCTTGTGAAGAACGTTGTCTTTTTTCCTTTTCTTCTGTGTTTAGTACTTTCTTAAGTGTTTCATGTAGAGATGGTTTTGTGGCTGCATAAGTTCTTAGGGATTGGATATCTGGGAAAGATTTTAATTCTCCCTCACTGATGAAGCTTAGCTTGGCTGGGTAGGTTATTCTTGGTTGAAATTGTTTATCCTTTAGGACTTTGAAGATAGGGCTCCAAGCTCTCCTAGCCTGCAGGGTTTCTGCAGATAAATCTGCTGCTATTCTGATTGGTCTTCCATGGTGGGTGATCTGGCCTTTTTCTCTTGCTGCCTTTAGGATTTTTTCTTTTGTGCCTACTTTATTTAGGCGAATTATTATGTGTCTAGGAGTTGGTCTTCTCATTTGTTGTCTTGCGGGGGTTCTCTGAATCTCTTGTGTTTGAATTTTTGTATCACTGATTAGATAGGGAAATTTTCTTGAATGATCTCGTGGAAGGTTTGTTCCAATGTGGTCTCTGTTTCTCTTTCTGCCTCAGGGAGTCCGATTATTCTTAGGTTAGGCCTCTTGAGGTAGTCACTCATCTCTTGAAGGTTTTGTTCTGTCTTTTTTAGCTTATTTTCTGTGTTTTTAAGAGTTTGGGTTATTTCTATATTTTGGTCCTCAAGCTCTGAGATTCTTTCTTCTGCTTGGGTAATTCTGCTTTCCATGCTTATCAATTTGTTATTTATTTCATTCACAGTATTCTTTATTACTGTTATCTCAGATATCAGCTCCTTCCTAGTTTCTTCTTGTGTCTCCTCAATTCTTTTTAGTCTCTCCATTATTGTTTTGATATCTACATTTGCATTTTGAGACCCTTCATTCTGGGGACTTTTCATTGTTTGTATTCCAAAGTCAATTTTCTCAGTGTCTGCTCTCCCAGGCGTCTGGGAGAGACCCATACTCTTCTTTTGGTTTTTCTTCATTTCTGTAGATTTTTCTCCCTTTACCCCTTTCCCTCCCCCTCTTCAATTCTGTTTTTGAGGGAAGGTGGGGTTGCTTTTATTTCTCTTCTGCAATGACCTGTTCTTCCTTATGAGGGTCTTCTGATTTTGTTCACTTTTCCCTCTGCTTTACAGTCTGTCTATTCAGCAGTTTGCAGTCTTGGTCCCCTTTCAGCTGGGCACCCAGAGCAGGGCTTGGACTGCTTCTCTGTGGACGATCACCCAGGGCTTCATGGAGGAGATGGCATTGGAGTCAAGTTGTCCAGGCTGGCCTCGAACCCATGGACTCAGGAAATCCTCTCTCCTCGGTCTCCCAAAGTGCTGGAATTATAGGCATGAGCCACCATCCCCGGCAGAGCGTGACTTCTTGGGCTTGAGCAGAGCACTGAACAACAGGGAACTCAGCCCGCCTCCAGAGCCTCTATACAGCAACCCACAGTATGTGAACAAGGGCTTTCTGGAAGAGCATCTCTCTTCAAAAGGTCACTGAAAGGGCCGCTGAGGGGAGGTGGACCTGTCCCGAGGCTGTAGACATTTGCAATCCACAAACTCCCAGTCTTATTATTGCTTCTATGGCTCTGTCCTTGTCTTGCATCTGATGAAGATTTGCTGAGGGGGTGGGGTAGGCTGCTGCTTGGCCTGGCCTGCAGTAGAATGTCTGAATGCTTCCTAAAGCCTGCCTATTGGAATTTATCTATGTCTAACCTGTGCTGAATTCAAAGTGTGTCAAGGGGTAAAGTCTAAACAAAAATGGCTATGCTGAGGCAAAGAGACTATGCTAAACTAAGTTTATTCTAGTGACTGCGTTTCAGTCACTACTCCCACAACTTGGGCATTCTTTTTATAGAAAAGAAAAAAAGAGGCACCATTCAATTCGACGTGGACTTATTGAGCATCTACTCCGTGCCAGGCATTGTCTAGGCACTAAGGATACAGTACATAAGAGACATTCCCTGACCCCCAGGAGCTCAAGGGGATTAAATGACCCCCAAAACCCAAGGCAGTTTTTCAAATGTCTTGCAGCAGCCTGATGTGTACAAAAGGTAAAAGCCCTGGTGTCTCCGGCGGAAGAAGTCAGGGCAGTGATCACATCTTACTCAGTCTCTCAGAGAGTTCTCAAAATACCATCTCAAAATAGTTTTTAAGACTATTTATTTAATCTTAGCAATCATGTAATACAGGTGAAGAAAGGGAACCACCGAGGGTATATCCATAAAGGGGTGTATGGTATATTAAAATTTTAAAACAAAAATGAAACCAAGTCAAAGAGAACTGGTTTGTCAAATCTAAACAATGGCATTAATAAGATATTATTTCTTTGCATCTGCAGACTGTTGACTCTGCCTTTCCTTTGGGATGCAACTTGTAGGTACAATCCATTTTGTAGAAAAAAAATTGGAATAAGCATATGATATTTCCACATAAATCAAAATATGTCAGATCTAAACCAAATTATTTGTCTTCTTTTTATAAAACAATAAAAATGTTTACTTGGAAAAAGCCTACTATAACTTTATTTGATTATTTTTTAACCAAAATCATATGCACACAAATATAGACTTTCCAACTGAAATCATCAAAAATCTCTGAGTGTAACAGCTGAATAGCTGTAAATTCAATTTAGAATTATTTTATAGTGGTTTGTTATCCTATTCGTTTACTGCTCACTGGAGCCATTTTTAACTAAATGAGAAGACATCATGAAAATGACTGCTGAATGCATGATGTTAAGAATAGATTTATATTTATTTACGTTCAATATGTTGTTGAGCTAAAAGTCCACCTACCCCATTAGAAGAAAAAGTTAAACTTGAAATGTTTGTTATAAAAGTGTAATTCATCAATCACACGTGCATATGCATTAATCTGACACATACATATTATTACCCAACCTTCTGAAACTTTAATAATGAATGAGACTAAGCTTTGGATGCATGAATTGCAAATGTGTTTTATTTGTATGTTGTAAGAGATGATTTGAAGGCTTGATGTTACAAAGAAATTTAGTGATCTATTAGAAATTTAATTAGTGATAAGACTCAGTTGTTAATACATGTACCAAAATATTAAACAAATACTTCTTATACAGTCTTAATACTTACTGCTGGGTTATTCATAATCCTGTTAATAATTTACTTACTGGAAAAATGTATTTTATATCAGGCCAGTATATAAACTCAAAGGAATCCATATATCTGATTAGGAAACTACTCACTGAGGCATCACTATTTTGAAATACTACCTTACTGCCAAGGAATATGTTAAATTACTATTATTGAAGTGTAAGGATAATAATTTATTAGACAATTTTCTAGAAGTCATTTTTTCTTAGCAAATTTGTTTTGTTAATAAGAATTCTAGATTTTAATTTAATTTCAGACACTTTATACTCACTCAGTGAGAGGAACAATAAGGTAAATGAATAATTTATTTGTAAATATTATGATACTTTCAAATTATTTTATATAATAAATAATGCCTCTAATGTTGCCTTTTTATTGTTTGTTTTGTTCACTGAAGTAAATGTCAACAATGTATTACCTAAACTAATTAACATGGAAGGAATTATATTTCCTACTAGTGGAAATGCCAGCACTATCATGTCCTATAATTCATTTTTAGATCCTGGGAGATACAATTCTATTACAGACAGTCTGAGTATCTCCATCATATGAAAATTTCTCCAACTGAATTCATGGTTATGTTGACACCTAATATTGACAGGATCTTGGACAAAAATGGCTAAAGAAATAGCAATCCAGAAATTTCCAGTGAAAGACAGACAAATATTTAAAACCCAAGAAACTTGAAGAATCTACTATAATAACTAATTTCATCAGTCCCTGACACTGAAAGTCAAATTGAAAACAAAAACAAGGGTAAACCATGGTTATTACATTAAAAGAATTAGAAATGGAGTCTATTGCTAGTTTAGTATATTTCAGCAGATAGAGTAAGCTAGTCATTATGAGAGACACTGTTATAATGAAGAGGAGGTCAGTGTTTTCATTACTGGAATGTATTTCAAGGGATCATATTTAAACATGAAAATTTAAAGCTGGCAGAAGGATGAAAAATATGAGCCAAGAAAATTAACAGAGGAGATAAAAAGGAGAATCTTTACACCAAATCTACATAATTTTACTCATTTGTCTGTTATTTATTTATCTAAATCTGTTGTTTTCATTCTTAAAATTCTACTTTCGACATTTAATTATTACTTGATATTTTTCAGACAAATTTTGATCTATTTCATCTTTCTAGTCTCTTCTAGGTTACTTTCTTTTTTCTCTTTAATCAGTGCTTCCCCTGTTCCCAGAAGTGTTCCAACTACAATCAATATCTATTAAAGTCATTGTTGAGGAATTTCACATATCAGAAGAATAATTGACTTCTCAGGTGCCCCAAAGCTCTAGCATTATGTAAAATACAAATTATAATGTGTCTATGATACTGACTTCCTGGGGCTAACAATTATCACTAAAAATAGAAATAAATGCTCACTTTAGGCAAATTAAGGAGCTAAGACTAATAATAACCAACGTTATGAAAGTTATTGGTGAGTTCAAAAATCATTAACTATTTGGGGATTTAAATATGATTATTATGAGTACCAATCCTATACAAGTACGGCATTTACAAAATAACATTTCAAAGAGTTTATGTTTGTAATTATATTTGCAGTAAAATTTTCGAAATTGTATTGGTAGTTGTCCAATCTCCAGCATGATCAGAACAAAACCAAGTCTTCTACTTCATCATCAAGTAAATTAGTATTTCCCTGTGTTGACTTCCTGAACAATAAACTGCAATTAAAGATAAAATCATCACATAGAATGACTCTTGAAGGAGAACACTGAAGTCTAGGGCTAGTAGTCAAAATGTAGGTTAAAACTCCTTTTGGGAGCAATTTAGTGGGTTTTTATCCACAAGAAATCACAGAATAGAATAAAGTAATAGAGTATAGACATACTAAGTATTGTATATAACTTATTTTGCCTATATGTGTATATGTGTGTTTTAGATACATATAATGGATATGCCATCATAATACAAAAAGCATATCTATGAGTCAGTCACAATTCTACTATATTAATCTATGTATTATCATTTTAACAGTAATGCAGTACAATAGATAAATAAATTTGATAGTTATTTTAATAGCAATATTTGTAATATATTGAAATAGAAAAAATGGCATAGGAAAGCCAATTAAGTATGTGTTGTCGTAATATAAGCACAAAAGAAAATCAACAATAAATCAAGCAAAAGTTATTTTACGGAGATAAGCAGGAGTTTAAAATAAACTAAAGGAAAGAAAGAATAAAATGAAATAAACTACTTACTCAGTTCATAGGAATTGGAAATATGATGATGGAAGGATAATAAGGATATTTTAAAGTATTGTTAATGTAACAAAAAAAACAAATTCTCAAAATGTGTTTTTGTAAAGTTTAAAAGAATCGTGTGAAGGGTCACATTAAAACACTAATGCTTAGGGTCTTGCTGAAAGTGTTTACTCTAAATATCTAGAGGTGAAGTCCCGGAATCTACATCTTTAATCCTTATGCACACCAAAATTTAAAAACAACTTTTTAATGATCTAACTTAAAAATATCTCCTTTTATCAACCCCGAAAATTTTTACTGAATGATTTAACTATGAACCAGCTCACAGTTTTCTCACAAAACTTAGTGTTGCAAGAGAAAAAATAAAATGACATGAAATACATTCAGATGAAATCCTGAAGATTATAATGAGAGTAGCATCATACCAAATATATCCAGTATTGAAATTTTTATGAGCACATAGGATAACATTGCATTCTTGCATTCTAATGGTGTGGAGTAAGAATACTATGGGGTAGAAAATTAATTCCAGCAATTGTCAACCTCGTGCTTCCTCTAAAGTACATACTTTGATATTGATTTATTGGGATGCAAGAAGAACTATAGAAGTATTGAGAGCCACTTGGTATTTCAAAAGAGAATTAAACATCATCTAGTTAAAAGTTCCGGTTGAGGTTGATTATTTGTAGGCAAAGCGCTGCAATTAGCATTTAAATAATTCAATGTTAGAAAGCATTTTCTCTGAGATTAACAATGATTCATTCTCACATGCTGTGTTTTTAATCAAAGAGGTGAAAGGTATAGAGCACGGGACAGGAACAAAGATGTCTGGTTACAAACTCACTCTTGCAATTTGCTAGTAATGTGCTTGCCTGCATGTTTAAAAGCAACTCAGAAGAATGTGGTGTGCTGCCTATTCAACCCTTAATGAGAATGTAAATGAAGGATTATTGGTTCCAACAGCAGATGATATTTCTTTAGAAATATTGCCTGAACCTTACTCTATTATTTCCCAACTTCCAAAAAACCTGTAAAATAATGCACCTCATTAATGATATTGTCATTGTCATTTAGGAAACATGTAGAGACCTGCAAAGTCATTATTAATTATAGACACATGCATCAAAGCAGAAACACTCAAATTCATCACTGTATTTGTTAATTAGCTGAAAAATCAGTCCCATTTTATCACTATTTCCCTGAAAATAACCCTATTTTTTATGAAGAATAAATTATTTTTTCAAAGTGGACATTGATCAGAAGAATCATAATACACTTTTCAACATCAATTACTCAATTTATTCTGACCAAATTGTCTCTACCAAAAGAACATGGTAAATATCACAATAGCAAAGGGATTTTTTTTTTCTACACTACCTCCATTAAAAAGGTCTGATTGCTCCTTGTCCATTTCTAAATGATAGATAATAACCTCTTATCTTTTGCTTTTCTTGTCTATTATGTCCTGTATAGGAGACCTAAAATGAGGCATTTCCTGCAAGCCTGCACAGAGAGGAGATTGAAAAGGAAGCTGAAAGGGAGTATAGAGACCAGGATAAAAGGCAGTTATTAAATTTGTGAACTCTCTCAGAAGACAAGAAAATAAACTGTACCACTGGCTGGAAGGGTAGTGAAGTATGACATTTCATTTTTATGCAGGTCTCAGCATGATAGAAGTAACACATTGAAGAACACCGTAAAAAAGCAGCTAGTGCATTCATTGAATGCCAGCATGGCTCCTCTGCTGTTCTTTGGTTGATCCTTTTCTGTGTCTTTGTGGAACAGTAGTTCAGAGATTCATATATATGAGATCAGACCCACCATCAACCCTTTGTGAATTTTTATGATGGGAGGCTGAAAACTCATTCTATGTAACTCCATGAGATTCTGATCCAGGTGCGTTTTATATTCTTCTACATTTCCCTCCTCTTCAATGTATAAATTTAGCCTCATGTGGTCTTGGTCTCTCTCTCTCTGACTCTTTCTCTTTCTCTCTCTTTCTCTCTCTCTCACACACACATCCACACACGTACCCACATTAATAAATTGAATGTATATAATGCTCTTATGCTTATAATTATTTGACAAGTTAATGAATATACAATTTTATTTTTTGTTAATGAAAATAATATCAAAACTATTTTGAACTGTCGTTGGCTCTTTTACATATTCCATAAACAGGAATTTTTAAAATATGACATCTTTCTTATATATTTTTAACAGTCTAAAAAAATTTAAATGAGCTGTGCTAAATATGCAGCAAATACAGCATAACTTTATATCTTTATTTTCACAAACTGCTCTTGTCTCCATACCTAAGAAACTTGAAACAAATCTTGTGCGGAATCAATTGCTTCTCAGGTTCTATTCAGTCACAAAAATAATCTTAATTTTAAAATTAAAAAATTTTAAACTTCGTTTTCTTCTGCAGCTCAAACTTAACCATAACTTCAAGGGCAAAATTTGGGAGAGGGTCTTTTTAAGCTGATCACTATACTTTAACTCCAAAACACTGCACCAGCTAAATATCTTGGCCTTTCTGAGATATACCAGAAAAGGAGCAAGAAAAGTCTTCTATTCTGGGTGTTGATGCCCTGTGGGTGTGATAAGTTCAGTTTCTGAGTTTTTCTCTCTAAGAATGTTTTTTGTGTGGGTTCTTGACGAAACTCTTGAGACCTCCAACTGCACATCTCTCATATCTGCTCTAGCCAACTACTTTTTAATACTTTTTTAGTACTGGAAATTTAGTAGTTTATCATTTCACTGAGATCTCTTTGCCTTCCAGGTGATCCTTCTAAATACAATTTTTTTTTAATATCTCCAGGCAAATCCACATCTTGTTCCATGAAACTAGACAGGTCTTTGACCCGATATTTCAAGGGAAGTATTGACTCGTAGTAGCAGTGCCTTTTTTCCTCTTTCTTCCTTTCTCTCTCTTTCCCCCCCACTTTTTCCCTCCCTCTCTCTCTCCTCTCTCTCTCTTTCAACTTCAAACCATTATAGACATGGTCATTTTTCCTTAGACTTTCCCAAGCAGAGTCTGAAATCAGTCCATATGTACCCATAAATTTCAAGCAACACAAGCTACTGTCTCCTGATTTTCCCTTAAAGATCTCTTCACTTGATTTAAAAAGAAGTATACCTCTTTTCTCCCCTACTTTTAAGGAAAAGCACCACACAAACCACTAACTCTTTCTAAGATGCATACACTAATTTTTTCTTACCACACAGAATTTTCTATTTTAAAAAGTTCCAAAGAAAACAATAAGATAAAGATCGTAAAACTGATATTTGCTTCAGTTACTTCATTGATGCCAAACAAAAAGGAAGTTTTTTATTTTTTTTTTTTAGAAGATATTGCTTTATTATCAGTTTGGGGTACCTTAACAACAACAACAAAAAACCTCGCACCAGGAAAAATCTCAATTACTACCCATGATCATAAAGAGAACTATCGTATGTCAAAGCTAGTTACATCAATAGCTGTATTTACATCAATAGATAGAATTGTTGTGTGGTCATATTCACCTTGGTTACCTTGTTGTTTCTTAGTAGTGGCTTATAGCTTTGCCTGTACACTTGTTCCTGAGAAACTGAAAAAACACTTAAACATAGACACCATGTCTAGGGATTCTCATTCAATTGGTTGTTGAGTAATTGGGTTGATTTGTTTGAATTGCAGCATTTAATAGTTAGTTTGATTACTTACTTATCTTTAACTTCCCATCATAGAAACATATGAGTAGCAAGAATGGTACAATAACACCAAGAACTATTAACCAACAGCCGTTAGTCTAAGCCATACTTACTTCATCTTTATCTTCTTTTTCTACCCAACACTTTCCACTTCTGAGAGTTAAAGCAAACCTTGACTGTGGTAACTATTCTAGTATCTATATATGTACCAAAACTTTATGCTGTATGCTTTTAATATATACAATAACATTTAAAAGAGGGAAATAAACATCTACCGAGCAGAAAGAATAAAATGATACTATTTTATCTATAAAGAATTTAGTACATATTGTACATTTAAAATGAAGATACATTTTAGGACAAACATATGAACTTCACAGCAACTTGGATGGATTTAGAGTCTATCATACTCAGTGATCTATGACAGAAACAAAGAACAGAATACCATATGTTCTCACTCATAAGCAGACCTTGAACAATTATCATAATACTATAAGAAAGGGATTGGTATTAGTGGAAAACTGCCATGGAAGTGAGGGGCACACCTCATCAACAAGGGTACCTTCATAATGAACATTTGTATACCTAACCCTGAATTGTACCCCACATCTTTAAAATAAACAATAAATAAGGCAACCCCTTCAGTTCTCCTCCCACTGTGGGAGCTTTTCTGTCCTCAATAAATCCTGATTTCTCAAAAAAATAAATAAGTAAAAATAAAACAAAGAATAAATAAATAAATAAAGATGCTTTTTAAAACATTACCATAATAATGGTATCACACCTAAACTTTTCAATGCAATCAAATAGCCTATAAATGTCACACATCCTGGAATTTCTTAGATATACATTTTAAAGTTTACTTGTTCATATCAGAAATCAAATACTCCATACACTTGTTCCTTTTATTTTATAACAGATTCCTTTCTTTGTTTTTTCTTCTCATTTATTTGTCTTATAGAATATTCCACATTCTATAACATACCCAAATCAAATTTAAGATTCCAGTGTTGTGACAAATAATTTTATTTCAAATTTAACTTTTTGTTTTATGCTTAAAGTCTTTCTTCTATGAAACCCTAACATGATTGTTTATTAACTTATATACAAACAATACATACATAGTAGTGCACATATACTACATACAATGCAGTACACACGTATATATTAATAAGCTTAAAAATAGTAATATTATTAAAATATCAATATTGAATATTGACTAAGATTATTTGCAATTGTTAGTTATCCTTAGAATATATCTCACCAGAGAGGTTCAAGCAAATAACTGTATCTTAAAAATATAGAAAATAATACTTCTCTGTGTGGTTAAGTTGGCTTTCCTCTCCCCAGTGTTTGGTGATGGAGGATTTGTCAAATATGAGTTGGTTGAGAAATTGAGGTTTTGTTTCTGGAATCTCAATTCTATTCCATTGGTCTATATGCCTGTTCTTCTACCAATACCAGACTGTTTTGATTATCATGACTTTATAATAAAGTTTAAAGTCTGGGAGTGTGATGCCTCCTGCTTTGTTTTTTGTTTTTGCTGAGGATTGTTTTGGCTATTCATGGTCCTTTATGTTTCCATATGAATTCCTGTATTATTGTTTCCAGGTCTGAGGAGAATGCTGCTGGTAATTTAATGGATATTGCTTTAAATCTGTAGATTGCCTTGGGTAGGATGGACATCTTAGCAATGTTGATTCTTCCAGTCCATGGGCATGGAATATTTTCCCATTTGTTTGTGTCATCTTTGATTTATTTGAGCAGTGTCTTGTAGTTTTCATTGTAAAGGACTTTCACATCTCTGGGTAGGAAGATGCCAAGGTATTTCATCTTTTTTGTGAATATTGTGAGTGGAATTGTGCTTATTTGGGTTTCTGTTTGTTTATTATTGGTGTATAGAAATGCGAATGTCGTTTGACATTTATTTTATACCCTGAGACTTTGCCAAAGTCCTTTATTAGTTCAAAGAGGTTTTTGACAGATTCCTTTGGGTTTGTGAGGTATAGAATCATGTTGTTTGCAAAGAGGGATAACTTGATTTTCTCTTTTCCTATTTGGATACCCCTGATTGCCTACTTTTCTCTGATTGTTTTAGCTAGGTCTTCCAAAACTATGTTGAACAGGAGGGGTGAGAGTGAGCATCCTTGTCTTGTCTAGTTTTCAGGGGAAATGGTTCCAATTTCTGTCTATTTAACAGTATACTGGCTATGGGTTTCTCGTAGGTGACCTTTACTATTTTGAGGTGTGTTCCATCTATACCTAGATGTTAGAGGGTTTTTATCAAGAAGGGGTGCTGGATTTCATCAAGTTTTTTCTGCATCTAATGATATAATCATGTGGTTTCTGTTTCTACGTCTGTTGATGTATTTAATTACATTTATGGTCTTACAAATGTTGAACCAGCCTTGCATCCTGGGGATGAAGCCTACTTGGTCGTGATGGATGATTTTTGAGATGTGTTGTTGAATCCGGTTTACTAGGATCTTGCTGAGAATTTTAGCATCTATATTCATCAAAGATATTGGCCTGTAGTTCTCTTTCTTTGTTGGGTCTTAACCTGGCTTAGGTATCAATGTGATGTTAGCTTCATAAAATGATTTGGGGAGAGTTCTATCTTTCTCAACCACCTGGAATACTTTCAATAGGATTGGTATCAATTCCTCCTTTTATGCTTTGTAGAATTCCACTGGAATTGCAGGTAGTTTTCTTATGACATAGTCAATGTCCTTGATTATTATTGGTCTGTTTAGGGTCTCAATTTCTTCTTGTTTCAACCTATGGAAGTTGTGTGATGTCAGAAATTCCTCCATTTCCTTTAGGTTTTCAAGTTTGTTTCCATACAATTGTACATAGTAGTCTCTGATAATCTTTTGTATTTCTTCAGGGTCAGTTGTGACTTCATCTTTTGTGTTTCTGATTGAGTTTGTTTGGGCTTTTTCCTCTCTTTTTCTTGGTCAGTCTGGCTAGTGGATCATTGATCTTGTTTATCCTTTTAAAGAATCAGCTTTTTGTTTCATTGATTTTTTTGTATTATATATATATATATTTTTTTTTTTTTTTTTTTTTTTTTGAGTTGGAGTCTCACTCTGTCACCCAGACTGGAGTACAGTGGCAAATTCCCGGCCATCTCAGCCTAAACCTGCTGGGGTCTGGCGATCCTTCTGCCTCAGTCTTCCAAGTAACTGGAACTACAGGTGCGCACTACCACGCCTGGCTAATTTTTTGATTTATTGTAGAGATGAGGTCTCACCAAGTTGCCCAGGCAAGTCTCGAATCACGGGCTCAGGCAATCTACTCACCTCAGCCTCCCAAAGCATGGGATTACAGGCTGAGCCACTAAGCCCAGCTTTTTGTATTATCTTTTTGTCTTCTATGTCCTGGATTTGGGCTTTATTTTGGTGATCTGGATTCTTCTTCTGAAGTTAACCTTTTGTTGGTGTAGCTTTCCCAATTTCCTTAGGTGACTTGCTAGGCTGTTAGTCTGTGATTTTTCCATTTTCTTCATGTGTGTTTGTAAAAATATAAAAATTCCCCTCTTACTACTGCTTTCATGGCATCCCTGAAGTTTTGGTAAGATGTTTCTTCATTTTCATTTGTTTCCAGGTAACTTTTTTTTTTTTTTTTGAGTTGGAGTCTCACTCTGTCACCCAGACTGGAGTGCAGTGGCTGCTTCCGGCCACCGCAGCCTCTACCTGCTGGGCTCCGGTGATCCTTCCTCCTCAGCCTTCTGAATAGCCAGAATTACAGGCATGTGCTACCACGCCCGGCTAATTTTTTTATTTATTGTAGAGATGAGGTCTCGCTGCCCAGGAGGGTCTCGAACCCGCGGGCTCAGGCAATCCACTCACCTCAGCCTCCCAAAGGCTCAGGATTACAGGCTGAGCCACCAAACCTGGATGTCTATTTGTGTGTGTGTGTGTGTGTTGGAGTCTCACTCTGTCGCCCAGACTGGAGTGCAGTGGCTGCTTCCGGCCACCGCAGCCTCTACCTGCTGGGCTCCGGTGATCCTTCCTCCTCAGCCTTCTGAATAGCCAGAATTACAGGCATGTGCTACCACGCCCGGCTAATTTTTTTATTTATTGTAGAGATGAGGTCTCGCTGCCCAGGAGGGTCTCGAACCCGCGGGCTCAGGCAATCCACTCACCTCAGCCTCCCAAAGGCTCAGGATTACAGGCTGAGCCACCAAACCTGGATGTCTATTTGTGTGTGTGTGTGTGTGTTGGAGTCTCACTCTGTCGCCCAGACTGGAGTGCAGTGGCTGCTTCCGGCCACCGCAGCCTCTACCTGCTGGGCTCCGGTGATCCTTCCTCCTCAGCCTTCTGAATAGCCAGAATTACAGGCATGTGCTACCACGCCCGGCTAATTTTTTTATTTATTGTAGAGATGAGGTCTCGCTGCCCAGGAGGGTCTCGAACCCGCGGGCTCAGGCAATCCACTCACCTCAGCCTCCCAAAGGCTCAGGATTACAGGCTGAGCCACCAAACCTGGATGTCTATTTGTGTGTGTGTGTGTGTGTTGGAGTCTCACTCTGTCGCCCAGACTGGAGTGCAGTGGCTGCTTCCGGCCACCGCAGCCTCTACCTGCTGGGCTCCGGTGATCCTTCCTCCTCAGCCTTCTGAATAGCCAGAATTACAGGCATGTGCTACCACGCCCGGCTAATTTTTTTATTTATTGTAGAGATGAGGTCTCGCTGCCCAGGAGGGTCTCGAACCCGCGGGCTCAGGCAATCCACTCACCTCAGCCTCCCAAAGGCTCAGGATTACAGGCTGAGCCACCAAACCTGGATGTCTATTTGTGTGTGTGTGTGTGTGTTGGAGTCTCACTCTGTCGCCCAGACTGGAGTGCAGTGGCTGCTTCCGGCCACCGCAGCCTCTACCTGCTGGGCTCCGGTGATCCTTCCTCCTCAGCCTTCTGAATAGCCAGAATTACAGGCATGTGCTACCACGCCCGGCTAATTTTTTTATTTATTGTAGAGATGAGGTCTCGCTGCCCAGGAGGGTCTCGAACCCGCGGGCTCAGGCAATCCACTCACCTCAGCCTCCCAAAGGCTCAGGATTACAGGCTGAGCCACCAAACCTGGATCCAGGTAACTTTTAATCTCTGTTTCAATTTCATTATTGACCCAGGAGTTGCTTAGCATTATAATGTTTGGTGTCCATGTCTTTGTGGGTTTTGGGGGAACTTTGTTGGTGTTGATATTTATTTTTATCCCACTGTGGTCTGAGAAGATCCATGGCAAAATTTCAATCTTATGAAATTTGTTTATGTTTGATTTATGGTCAATGATGTGGTCGATCTTGGAGTACATTCCATGTGATGATGAGTAGAATATATATTCTGTGGTCATTGGGTAGAGTGTTCTGTAGGTGTCAATTAAGTCCATTTGTTCAAGAGTCTCCTTAAGGTTCTGTATCTCCTTGCTGATTTTTTGTCTTGATGATCTGTCCAGGGTTGTGAGTGGGATATTAAAGTCCCCAGTTATGATAGTCTCTTTTTTAAGTTTGCCTAGAAGCTGTTTTATGAACATTGGGCCTCCTATGCTGGGTGCATATATGTTTAGGATGGATATTTCTTGTTGATAAATTGAGTCTTTTATCATTTTATAGTGACCTTCTTCATCTTTTAAAATTTTTGATAGCTTAAAGGGTGTTTTGTCTGAGATTAAGATTGCAACTCCAGCTTTCTTTTGTGTTCCACTTACCTGAAATTTTGCTTCCCATCTTCTTGCTTTGAGTCTGTGAGTGTCCTTTCTGGTGCGATGAGTCTCATGATATTTTATCCATTTTGCCATTCTATGTCTTTTCAGTGGTGCATTTAATCCATTTACATTCAGTCCAATTATTGAAATGTGAGAGTTTATCCCTGTGATAAGGTTCTTATAGAGGTGTTGCTGTTCCTGTTTGTTTGTTGTGTTTCCTTTGATTTTTGGTTGATTGATGTGTGGTTTTCAATATTTTTCCTTCAGTCTTATGAAGAATGTTTTGTTTTTTGTGGTTTTTTTCCCCCTTTCTTCTGTGTTTAATACTTTCTTAAGTGTTTTTTGTAGAGCTGGTCTAGAGGCAGCATAGTTTCTTAGGGATTGAATGTCTGAGAAAGATTTTAATTCTTCCTCACGAAGTTTAGTTTAACTGGGTAGGTTATTCTTAGTTGAAATTGATTATCTTGAGAACTTTGAACATTGGGCTCCAAGCTCTCCTAGCCTGAAGTGTTTCTGTAGATAAATCTGCTGCTATTCTAATTGTTCTTACCCAGTAGGTAGTCTGACTTTTATCTCTTGCTGTCTTTGGGATTTTTTCTTTTGTACCTACTTTGTTCAGGCAAATTATTATGTGTCTAGGTATTGGTCTTCTCATTTGTTGTCTTGCAGGGGTTCTCTGAATCTCTTGTGTTTGAATGTCACATCACTGATGAGATGAGAGAAGTTTTCGTGAATAATTTCATGGAATGTTTGTTCCAGGGTGGTCGCTGTCTCTCTTTCTGCCACAGGAAGTCCAATTACTCTTAGTTTCAGCCTCTTGAAGTAATCACTCATCTCTTGAAGGTTTTGTTCTGTCTTTTTAAACTTCTTTTCTATGTTTTTGACAGTTTGAGTTAGTTCTATATTTTGGTCCTCAGGCTCTGAGATTTTTTCTTCTGCTTGACTAATTCTGCTTCCCAGGCTTATCAGTTTATTTATTTAATTCACAGTATTCTTTACTATTGATATCTCAGTTAGCAACTCTTTCCTATTTTCCCCTTATCTCTCCTCAATTGTTTTTAATCTCTCTATTAATGTCTTGATATCTGGGTTTGTAGTTTAGAGGCCAGTCATTCTGGGGGCTCTTCATTGTTTGTACTCTGAAATCTGTTTTTTCAGTGTCTGACCTTCCCGGGGTCTCTAAGAGACCTATATCATTCTTTTGGTTTTTCTTCATTTGTGTAGATTTTTCACACACACACACACACACACACACACACCCCACACACCCCTCCCCCATCCCTGACTTTCCTCCTCCTTCTTTAATTCTGTTTTTCTGGGATGATGGGGTTGCTTTTACCTTTTTTTTTTTTTTTTTTTTGCTCAATTTTCTATTTTTTCCCTATATGGATCCTCTGGCTTTGTTCACTTCTGAAGCTGGACTGTGGGTTGGGGGCTGTACTTTTTGTAGTTTTGAGATTTAGTTGAGGGGGAAGTTGTGATTCAGAATCTATCTGCAAATCCCAGTATCCACTGACAGGTGTATGGGCACCCTGGAACCCACTTTCCATTACCTTACAATCTGTCCATGCAGTAGGAGTTTAGGTTTGTTTCTTGGAACAAAATGAGGTAAGAAAAAGGAAAATAATGGAAGGGGGAAGAGAGGGTCAAGAGGAAGGTGGAGTGAGAGAAGAGTAAGGGGTAAAACAGACAGACATACCAGCTAACAAATGAAAAGAGAAACAAAGACAAAAGAGAAAAAAAAAAAAAACACACTAAGGCATACAGTTAATCACACAAAACACAGTCCAACAAAATCCAGTCTATTGATGAACTCTACCTCTACACAAATGGAGTCTAAAGAATAGAAAGCAGAAAGAAAAAAAAAAACAGTAAAATAACAAAAGCAAAGTAAGCATGAAAACGTTATCAAAACCAGAATGAAAGAGAAAAAAAACCTAAATAAAAAAGCAAACAAAAATGAGCAAAACAGTCAAAAAGTAAAAATAAAAACAAGGACTCAGACTGGCTCTGAGGTCTTTCCTGTATGCCCAATATCCCTTCAGCTCTGATCTCTACCCTCCACATTCTGCTCTCATTGCAGGAAGATAGGGTTACTCATAGCTTGGGTCAGTTGCCACAGGCCTAATTTGGGAGGGGGGTGAGTCAAATCTGAGTTCACGCGGCTTGCTGCCTGTCAGGTCTGTCACAGAGATCTGAGTTGTCTGTGTCTGTTTCAGCCTGGGGAAGGGACTTCTGTCTCTCCTGGTTTGATGCAATTACCTTAGGCAACAAGTTGGAGGCTTCAGAGAGCTGCGCAAGCAATGCAAATCTCCACCCTGACTTGGGTCAAAGGAAATGGCTGTGGTGGGTGGCTCCTGCCTAAGCATGGACTCCTCTCCAGTTTTCCCAGTCCTCTCTCTCCACTGATCAGATCTGGGGCTCAGCTGACCCCTTATGACAGGTGATGGTGTGGGCCAGGCTCCAGGTGATGGGAATCAGCTGGATTCAGCAGGCTTTTGTCAGGTACATTACAGAGAGCAGCAGACGCTCCTGCATGCAATCTTGCTGGCTGCACTACAATCTCAGGGCAGTGGGGGCTTGCAGTCACCCTCAGACGGGGGACCTGTGTGCATGAACCCAAGCATCCCCTTAGATGAACTTTCACGCTCCCACCAGCACCCACTCACTGCCTCAGAGAGTCTTTATAAACACTTGCCACCATGGAGTCTCTTATAAACCAACCTGTCGATCACCATTTTAAGCTCTGCCCCCTGAAGATCTTTAAAAATTATTCAGCCATATTAATTTTGTATAGTAATTTAAATTCTACCTCTGTATTCCATTTGCTTATTAGTTTTATTATACATTTTTAAACTTTCTATTAGTCATGTGTATTAATCTTTTGCATTAATACTCCTATATTTGAGCTTTATCTAAGAACATTTCCCTGTGGGCATTTTATAGAGAAGCTGCTAAAATTTTTGTAGTCACTTTAAATTTTTGCTTTTATCTGTAAATGTCTAATTCACTTTAAATTTTATATTTTCTTTTATGTGGCATCAGAACTTGATACAATTTTAAATTTTCATATGATTTTTAGTTTTCTCAATACCTATTACAAAGACAGTCATCTTTTCTCACAAATTTATTTGGTACATTTTTATATACAAAAATGTTTCACTGTACTTGAATATATTTTTATTTTTGTTAATTTGATCAGTCTATATTCAATAAAATTATGATTAAAAGGACTTTGTAAAATACTTCAATATATAGTATATCTATTATTATTAAAGAAAATAAGACTTTTTTTTACTTTTCAAGTCTACTTTTTATCTTCCCCAAGTATTTTATAGTTTTAATGTAAATTTTAGAAATTTCTTGTTAAGTTTCTTATACACACATAACTTTAAGACTCTCTGGGTGAGTCCAATTTGCAATCAACATTGAGATACTCTCAAACACTAGTCTATAGTGTTTTTGTAAATTGTGTGCTTAATATTGAGATTTTAAATAAATACTAAAGTCCAATGTGAGTTAGAAGTGTAAAGTTAATGGAATTGTTAAAATGCTACTACAAAGAAATATAGTATTTTTATAAAACAAAATAATTGAGTAAATAATTAAATGAGACATTCACTTACATGCTAAGAAAAGCAATGAATATATATAGGGGTAGTAATGCAAAAGATTAATGCACTTAACTATGAAGAAAATTTTAAAATGTATAATAAAACTAATCAGCAAATGGAATACAGAGGTAGAATTTAAATTATAATACCAACTTAATATGGCTGAATATTTTTTTAAAAACTTCTAAAAATGAGATGAAAATTATTACATATATGAATATATATGTATGTATTTATTCACATATACACACACAAGGGGATAATATTATTCTGGGGATGCCAACAAATTGTATGCACATTTTAAGGGATGTTATCAATATATTTCTTTTAGTTCTCCATAATCTGAAGTGTCTGGACACTGATGGTAACCACTTTGAGCATCTCTCATAATACACACACACACATATATATATATCCACACAGACATATATGAAGAGATGTCAAAAAATAACTGAAATTGAAATAAAAATTAAAAATATAAACTTTATTTTTTAACACATGTAAATCTCCACCAAGTTTAAGATACTTTTGCAAGCAATAATGACAACCATTTAGTTCATCTTTAAACAACTTAATGTCCTGGCAATTTAGCCATGTCAATGCAATCTTTCCCCCCCGCACCCCACATTATTAAATGAAGAAAAATGAGTGCCTTTTATATACTTTTGTTAAGATTAGAAAAAAAATTTTTTTTGTTTTAAAAAGGAACCAAATCAGAACTGTAAGGTGAATGCCAACTGATTTTCCATCAAAGGCTCACAAAATTGTTTATGTCTGATGAAAGAAATGAGAAGGAGCCTTATTGTGGTGAAGAAGAACTCTTCAGTGAAGCTTTCCTGGGTGTGTTTTTGGTACAGTTTTAGCTAATCTTCTCAAAAACTCATAATAAGCAGATGTTATTGTTCTTTGGCTCACTATAAGGTCAACAAACAAAATGCATGGATCTTCTCAAAAATCTCTTGCCACAACCTTTGCTCTTGATTAGTGTATTTTATCTTTGACTATATCTCTGTTCCCTCTGGGGAGCCACTATTTAGATTGTGCTTTGTGTTCAGGATGGTACTGGTAAGCTGTGTACTGTCTACTGTTACAATTGTTTGAAGAAGTGCTTCAGCATTTTTATACCACTTGCTTAAAATCTCTATGGAATATTCTGTTATTGTCTGCACCTGATGAGGCACGGCAGTTTTGGCACCTAGGTGCAAAGCATACTCAAATTTATTCAGTCAGAATTGTGTAAGCTGAACCAATTGAGATGTCTATTGTATTGTCCATTGTTTGTGCTGCTAATCATTGTTCATTTTCAATTAGGGCATTAACAACTTTTTTCCTCACAAATTGACATGAATTTTCTGCCAAGGCTGGCATCATCATTAACATTGTCTTGTCTCTTAAAACATGTAAGCCATTTGTGACCATTTCTGATTTCTTTGCATCATTGTCTTCAAAAACTTTTCATAAAGCACAAATGATTTCACATTGTTCTACCCCAGTTTCAACATAAATTAGATGTTTATTCTTACTTCAATTTTTGCAGAATTCATGTTGCTGTGATAGGCACTCTTTTGAAACTAATATTTTTCTTAGCACCTCAAACTAGATTCTGTTTAGACTTGTTATAACAAGTTAGTGCCAGTTTATTTTGGTGGAAAACATTTTTAGTTCCATGCAGTCATTTCATAATACAAATTATCTATGGATTTTTTTGAACGTGTGTGTGTGTGTGTGTGTGTGTGTGTGTGTGTGTGTGTGTGTGTGTGACTGTGTGTATGTAAATCACAGATAGGGTTGTGAAATATACAAACCAAGGGGAGAAAACCTAAAGGGTTAAGTGGAGTCTACACTAAATTATCTGTTCATATATTGGCATAGAAATTGTGTTTTATTTGGTCATTTAAGTTGTGTTTTAATTGGCCATTTACTGTGGAAAAAAGGAGAAGAGTCAAAGCATAAGGCTAGAATAAAGGAAAAGTTGAGTTCAAGTCTTTGATAGTCCTGGAATACCTGGAGCACAAACACTCTCAGTGAGAGGCAGAAGGAAACACATCCAAGCAGTGAAGACGATTTTAAAAGAAGTTGTTCTTAAGAATTCTTATTGCCATATCTGCATCTGTATTTACATGTCTTCTCTATGATATGTAACTCATACTACTTTCTGACTCCAGGACAAAAAAATCTGATTCAAATGTAGGTTTGTATCCCGTGACACTAGAAAGAATTAAATAAGTTAAGAATTATACCAAACTTTTAAATTGTAACAATGAAAGGTAGTAGACAATGGAAGACCTTTTTTTATAAACTTGAAGAGTAAACAAAAACACTGCCAACCTATCATTTTTTTTTCTGAATGAAAATGAAATAAGACATTTTTGTAAAATAAAAACAAAATGTAGGAAATGTATTATCTACAGTCCCTTTCTAGAGTAATATATAAAAGAACATACAAAATCATCCCAGAAGCAAAGTTGAAATATAGAACAGACATGATTTTAAAATATGATAGTTATAAAGTTAAATATAAACAAATATTAACTCTATACAGAATTTCAATTATTTAAAAATAATAAATAAGAAAATTATTACTATGAATTAATGTAGACAATAATTTATTGAGTCATAAAACATTCTAGTCATAAAGGAAACAACTGTAAATTACATTCAAATTAGGACCTTCTGTTTCTCAGAAAACACCACAAAGAGAATGAAAAGAGAAGTTACAGTGACAGTTGTTTGCAATCCATATAACTGACAGATAATTATTCAGTTTATATACAAACACTTCTATGTAGCAATTAGAAAAGCAAATTACTACTCAGAAAAATAGCAACAAAATATGGAACATATAGGTATATGGCATAAGAAAAATGTTTATTAGTACTGGAGAAAAACAAATTAATATCAAAATTATACAACAATTCACAACCAAAATCAAAACTTTGGTCCACCGATATCATGCCTGCCTGCACTCACAAGATTTTGAACACCTTGAAGGCAAATTTAGGTCTTATTCACTAGGATAGTAATTGGTACAAATAGGCAATCAATATTTAAAATATGAAGTTGTATAATATGTGAAATGTTGTGCTTACGTGACCAATAAACATCAGGAGAAGAAGACTGATAAAATTGGTAAGAAAGAGTCAAATTTTTCAAATCAGTGATTATAAGGGTAATCTCAAATTCTTGGACTTAGGAGATTTGTAATGATTAAAGGAAAGGCCATAATATAAACTTCAAGCATCATGAAAATAATATGATAAAATATTTTTATAAGCCAAGAGTAGGTCCATATGCTCTATGAAATTAAAAATATAAAAACAAAGAACTTGGCCTTTTTATTATTTACTTGTTTCTGTAATAAAAAATATATATAATGACATGCCTGACTTAGCCTTCTTTATCACTGTTATCGTCCTCTATAATTAGGCTTAAATATTACTTAAGTAACAGAATGTTAAGTTTAATACAGCATTAATTTTAACTAATAAGATTTTTCTCATTGTCACATGATACAGCATGAAGAAGCAATGTTTTAGCAAATAATTATTTTCTAGCACTGTGGCTAGGCTCCCAAAATCCAAAGATGAATAAATGAAAATCCCCTGAAAAGATCACATTCTAGTGTCAAAGTAAATACTCTAGTGTTGAGACAGATTTTCAAAAAATAATATGAAGCATTCCATCCTCCTAGCCCAAATACATTCACTAAAATGAAATCTGTCTTCACTAAAAGTACCAGTGTTTACATAAGTCCTCATTAATGTTTTGCAAATAATGGAGAAAATTAATGGTGTGTTTTCTGCATATTTCAATTATGTATGATAATCACACAAAACAAAGCAAACCTAAATAAACAAACAAAAGCAGTCAGTATAAAAAGTACAAGTGAAATCAATCCACAGTTTGAAAGCACTAGTTTCCCTGCAGTCTTTCTGCATGTACTATAATATATTTATGGTAAGCACTTGTGATAACGCCAGCAAAAATTTTCCATTTTGCTGCATGCTTAATTTCATCTAACTTGTTTTATGGCAATGTACTGAAACACAGAGTGAAGGTCTGTTTAAACCATTTGTCTCTGTTTCCCTTTGCAGAATGCCAACAGATTTGTTTAAACCAAAACAAAATGCATAAACAATCACATCTTCTTTATGCTAACTATATAACTTAAATTCCAGAACTTATTTTTATAATATGCTGAAATTCAGTAACTCAAATTCTGATTCTAGGTTAGAGTTCCTTCTTTGTTCATTTTTTCTCAAGGTTAGGAATGTTTACTCGTTTATTATTATTCAGGTTCCTTTGCTGCTTTTTCTTTCAGTTTTATAGATTATATTATGCAAATACCCACATTATTGGAAGTAGGGGAATTTCAGGTCAATGATATTTTAAATACAGTGTTTTAACTGTTTTTATGTTGGAATATCAAGCCTCAAATGTGCTGTCAGTTTCCTGTTATAATTAAAAATTTTTAGAGCACCTGTAAAATTTCTCCTGCATTGGTGGCTAACACCAAATTAATTACTATAACATTAGTTGGGTTTTATTCCTTTCACATGTGATTTGTCTACCATCAATACCAGACTCACCTTATAAGAAATGCAGAATCTCAGAGCCCTCCATAACTACTGAATCAGAAGCTGCATTTTAACAAGATCCTAAGGTGATTAGAATGTACATGAAAATGTTACCCACATGGCCTTATTATGGAGAACTAAGTAGGGAAAGCAGATAATGTTATAAAAAAAAAAAAAAGGTTTATTCCTATATCAGGTCTTGGACGGGGAGAACTGAATCTTAGTTTTGCTTAAGAGGAAGAGTTTATAGACTCTAATATTTCTTGAGTTTAAAAAGACCTTAGATATCATATAATCAGTAATCTGTAATTTTTACATGAGAAAACTGAAGAAATTTTTTTATCACTTTGGAATTTTAGAAAAGCATCTAAAAATGTGTATGGATTCATGTAAACATTTTTAAAATATGCATTTCTATATTGATACCATAATTTACTCCAGAGAAGTTTCAGGGGATTTACAATGATACATAAGGTGTAAAATGATACATTAAACTAATAAAAAACAAACAAGCAAGATATGTAATATCTTAGAAGTGAGAGAAAATACATCTAAAAAACAAATATCAAATTTGGGCTTAAGTTTTTAACTTTGGAAAAAACAAAAGGGAACCTGGTTAGTTAGGCAAACTTACTGGAAAGAAGTTTTTTAAAAAGCATACTCTAATAAAAAGTACATTATTATTTGTACAAATTGCAGATAAAAATTTCTCTGCTGTGTAGTAAACAATATTTTCAAATTATTCTTAAAAGAGACACAGATAGAAATGAGCTCCATGAGACTGTGTTTTTTATAATGGCATTTAATATCAATTGACAATATCATGGAGAATTACATTTTTGGTAAACAGTTCTGTTAGTGGGCCAGTGAGATCTGAATAACCAGTTTTTGCTGATTTGACCGCAATCAATTAGTAAATAAATTTCATCTATGGACTATTTTATGGGGAGACACTCACTTTCTGTAAATATTTTTTTAATATTATTATTGGTTTTTTGTCATCTCAAGTACAACTGGCACATGTAAGAGTTTTGTTTGTATATTTGCTTACTCAATTCCTGAGAGCTGCAGAGGAAGAGAGATTTTCCTTACAGCAAATCTTTCTGCATAACCCCCAAAAGATAACAAAAACATGAGATAATTATTCTCTGCAGTGCTCTAAATTCATTCCTACTATAGCATAATTTCAAGATTGTATTATTTGCCTGTAATGGCAGAATCAGACCCAAGTATAATAGATAGTAGGTCTCACTGTATTTGCATTTCTTTGAGATATTGATGAAAGTATAGCAGGACATTTAATGAAGCTTGGACTTGAATGCAATAAATATTTTCAGCTTTTGCAGTAGTACAAAAAAATAAAAATAAACAAAAGAGGAAACACATGATCTAATTCGATTATAAAACCAACTTTTATTTCTCATTCATATTGCATGAGAACTGCTCAGTGGTTGGAGTTCTACTGGGCTCAGCTGGAATCCATGTGTCCTTTTTAGCTGGGACCCAGAGCAACTATCTTTAAGTGCCATGCTGGTGGTAGAGGGGAAGAGCACAGTAGAGCCAGTATGGACCACTCAGTCATATTTAAAGCTTCTGTAATGCTGGGGCAATGCTGTTCCAGCCCCATCTCATTGTATAAAGCACGTTATATAGCCAAGCCTACAGTCAACAAAACAGGCACTCACACATCTCTTATCAGATGAACTGCAAGTTGGAAAAGACATAATTCTACTTAATAATATAGAGTAAAATGTTGTCTGTTAAAAGGAGCTGTAACTCCCAACGGGAAGTACAGCAAGGTTGACTGGGGAGTCAGACAGCATAGGATTGAGTTCTGGATTAAGCAATCTTTGTGTTACTTTGGAAAAATTCAAAATATCAGAGGCTTAGATTTTTCTCTCTGTGAAACAAGAATGATATCTATTTTTATGATTATTTATGATGATAGTAAATCATTGACTATGTTTCCCTTCTTAGTCCTTCATTCCATAGTGATTAGAAGGCCCAAATCTAAATTTATTTTATTCTTGTTTTAAGTTTATTATAAATGAAAATGACGCTTTTTAAAAAAGTGTACCAAATTGTAAAGGGGCATTGTTCTCTGTGAGTACTCACAATGCTCACATTTTTCAATTGTGCTAACCAATTATGGATAAGTTATCATTGAAACTTAGCTAGTCACTATCCATTTATCCAAAGCAAATGAGAAAATTTTAAAGACTAATTGGAAAATGTTAGATTTTTATACTTAACAAATGACTTAAAATGGACAGAATCTCCTTAAACAGAACAATTTTTAAAGATTAGGACGTATTTTTTGTTTAACAAATGTTCAATTTTATATTTCTTAAAATGGTGACAACCTTATATTTCCTTGGGATATGCTAACATGTAATAATGGGATATCCAAGATATTTCCAATATATCCTATTCATGATATGAAAGTTATTCTTTAAAAAATTATTTTAAAAATTTTCAATTTTAGAAATGGGGGTGCAATTCAGGGTTAAGTGTACAAATGTTCATTATGTAGGTACCCTTGTTAATGATGTGTGCCCACCCCCGACAGTTTCCCATTACAGCCAATCCCCCATACCCGTCCCCTGGCAGTTTATTTTAAATCTTTCTTAGTAAGATGTCATATTTATACTAAAGAACAGTTTTAAGTTGTATACATTTTTAGTGTTATGTTGCATTTTTGTCATTTATACTTTATAATCTTGGCTGACCAAGAAATATTTTGGTGATGACAGTATTTGGCTTGCCCTGTCTCATTATTTTATTTTGCTTGCATCATTAATACTTTCTTGAATTCATTTTTTTGTTTAGATATTTTTATGCAGCTTTTATACTTTATAATGTTCAGTCAAAAACTAGATAATATAATTCATGACTTGACATCCATATGGATATAATGCAATATTTCAGAAAACTCTGAAACCAAAAAAATAAATAAATAAAACAAACTGGGGTTGTCACTCCAGCTTCTCATTTTTGCAAAAATATCATTTATTTTTCAGGATACCCAAAGGATTTCTTAGACATATACATATTAAAGCTTAATTTAGATTTTAATTTTAATTAAGCACATATATAGATGTTATATATTTATTATTTTATTTTTGTATTATATTATGCTTCTCTATAGTACAAACAACTATGGAGGAGGATAGTAAAGTACAAATGCAAACTGCTATGAAAACAGAACAAAACAAAACAAGGAAAGTCAACTATAGTAAGATGATCTGGAGACAGTTTCATTGCATAAGCCTGGGTATACTGAATAGTTTAATTTAATAGTCTCCTGTTGCACAATAATTCCATAGATATAATGGCTTTCAAATTCTCAGATAGTTTTTTGCATACTTAGGTTAACTATTCAGACTGCTATAATAAAATATCATAAACTGAGTAACTTATATACAACACGAATAGATTTATCACAGTTCCGCAAGCTCCAAAGTCCAAGATCAAGGCATCAACACGTCTGGTCTCTAGTGAGTGCTTCCTCTCTGGATTACAGATAGCGCCTTCTATCTGCATTCTCTTATGGTGGAACGGGCCAATGAGCTCCCTTGGGTGTATTTTATAAAGACATCAATACCATAGGTGATCTAATTGCTTTTCAAATGGCACCACCTCCATATACAATCACCTTGGGAGTTAAAGTTTTTTTTTTTTTTCATTAATCAGTATTTTTTATTATGGTTTTGTGTGGTACAGTTAAGGGTTAGGTGTACAATGACGTTTCATTCAGGCACCCTGTAGATAAGAAGTGTTTACGCAGCTATAAAAAAGAACAAAATCATGAATTTTGCTGCAACCTGGATGAAACTAGAGTCTATAATACTGAGTGACCTCTCACAAAAACAAAGATCCGAATATCACATGTTCTCACTCATATAATGGACCTTGAACATCCAATGCAATACTATAAGAAAATGACTGATGGTACAGGGAAACTATGGGGGGGAGGGGGATGGGATTAACAGTAGCAAATATCTGTCAGGAATGGGAGTTAAAGTTTTAACATATGAATTCTAAAGGAACACAAACATTCAGATAACAGCAATTACCATCTCTTAAACTTCAAGTTATTCATCAGCTATCTCAACAATTTTGTTCACAAATCATTTTTTCTATTTTTAAGACAGCTTTATTGAGATAAAATTCACATCCATAAAACACACTTCTTTAAAGTATATAATTCAGTTATATTTAGTATACAGTATTCACAAAGATGTGCAGCTATCACCACTATCTTTTAGACCATTTTCATCACTCTCATATTCAATAGCAGTCACTCTACATTCTCCACTTTCTCAACCCCTGATATTCCTTAATTTATTTTGTCTTTACTTATTTACACATTCTAGATAAGACATCAATGGAATCATACTTTATGTGGCTTTTAGTGTCTGGTTTCATTCACTTAGCATGATGTTTTCAAGGTTCCAAATTGGCTACAACATTTTACCTTCTCACCAACTACTGAGAATAGTAAAAAATTGACTGTGTTCTTACTAATACTTGTTATTGTCTGATTGTTTGGTTATAAAAATAGCTTAATGAATTTGAATTATGTCTTTTTTTTCCAGGGAGGAGTGGGGAGTTTCACTCTGTCATCCTCCAGGAGAGAGAAGTGGCAAATACACTGCTCACACAGCCTTGGCCTCTTGGGATTAGGTAATTCTTTCATCTCAGCCTCCCAAGTGACTGGGATACAGGCACAGGTTTATTTTTATTTTTTGTGGAGTCAAAGTCTTGCTATGTTGTCCAACCTGGTCTTAAACTCCTGACCTCAAACAATTCTGTCACCTATGCTTCCCTAAATGCTGGAATTACAGGCATGAGCCACCACACTTAGAAAAGGCATTTTCTTTTTAATATCCTTTATATCAGATAAAATTATGTCTAATTGTGGTTTTGACTCACATTTTCCTAATGACTAGTGATGGTGAATATCTTCTTATAAGCTTTTTGTGCATTTGTGTATCTTCTTTCGTAGAAATTTCTACTCAGTATTTTACCAGCATTTTAATGTTCGGTTGTAATTTTCTGCTTATAATCTGGCTACAAGGCATTTATTACATACATCAATTTGCAAATACTGTGTCCCATTCAGTGGGTTGTTCTTTTATTTTCTTGGTAGTATCTTTTAAAGCACAAAGGTTTTGAGTTTTGATGAAGTTCAACTTATCTATTTTTTCTTTTTCTTTCATTTAAGTATTATATCAAGAAACCATCACCAATACAATGTCTCATATACTTACTCCTATGCTTTCCTCTAAAAGCTTTATAGTTTTAGATATTATATATGTCCAAGACCCATTTTGAGTTACATTTTGTGTTAGATATTAGGTCAGCATCCAATTTCATTATTTTGCATATATTTAATTATTCTAGAATCAATTTGTTGAAGAGACTTTTCTTTACTCCATTGATTATCTTTACTCCATCTAAAATCAACTGACCATTCATATAAGGGTTTATTTCTGGAATCTTTATTCAATTTCACAGCTCTGTATGTCTTTCCAAAAGCCAGTATGTCACAGACTTGATTACTGTAGCTCTACAGTAAGTTTTGAAATCACAAAGTGTGATTCCTCTAGCTTTTTTCTTCTTTTTCAAAGTCATTTTGGCTATTTTGGGTTCTTTGGATTTTCATATGAATTTTTTTAATAAGCTAGAAAGTTTCCACCAAAAAAAATGTAGCTGGGATTTTGATAGAGTTTGCATTGGTTCTCTAGAACAATTTGAGGAGTATTGTAAACTTAATAATAATGTCTTCTAGTTCACAAAAATATACATCTTTCCTTTTTTAGATCACCTTAAATTTTTCTTTATTTATTTAGATAATATAAAATTAAATTCAACATCTTTGGCAATCATATTATTGAGCTTTCTAGTGGGTTATTAACCTTTAGAGTATTTTCTTATGTATTAAAAATCTAATTTAGAAGACTGCTTTAAAACCATGAAAACTGATTATATTTTTCTTTAACAATAATAGAAAATTACAACAAATTCACCGTTTCCATAGTTGAATAAATATTCTTGATGAAGAACTCTTGGTAAAGAACCTCAAAGATGATATTGGCGATTTTTTTGTAGCATAATATTTAAGATTAACTTCATTGTGCTTTTAAAATAAAATAATTATAAAGCAATAAATCTGGTATAATAAATGAATATTTTAATTACATTTTACAGAGTGTTATATACTCAGATTCAATCTAGAAGTACTTATACAAAAAATTTTTGAATTACCATACTCATTTCAGTAAATAAGGCAAACATGACCCAGATAGTTTAAATCACTTCACTAATAACTGAAGGAAAAAGGAGACTTGACAATCAGACACATTTGTTACCTGCAACAATACAAGCAGACTATTATAACTATTCTGCAACATTATCTTGAATGTATTGTTTTTAAAATCGCAAAGCTTTATAGTTAGGGTTGCCAGAGTTAACAAATATACATAAATGAGAGCCAACAAAAATTGAATTTCAAATAAATGAGGAATAATTTTAATATAATATGCCTATAACTTTTATGGGACATACCTATCTTAAGACATATCCATTGTATATCTGAATTCAAATATAACTAGTTGTTCCATATGTTATCTGGCAACCTATATACAACCTGTGTCTAAAATATGATCTAACACAGACTTGATTAGTAATTGGATAATAGATGAAAAGAACCTCAATTGAATTCAAGATTTTCTTTAATAACACACACTGAACTCCATTTATTAATTTGGAGTCAAATAAAAAGTATTTGTGTTCTGTAGACCAAGATCTTATCAGTATAATTTTCTTGGGGAAATGTTCTGCAGAAAGAAACTATAAAATCGTTTTCAATACAAAGTTTTTTGTCATGCTTTATGTAACACCAAAAGGAGTCTGGCACTTTACAGGAAATACTTTGACATGTACTTTCATGTTCATTTTATTTAATCTTCATAATTTCACTTTACTTAACTGAGAGATGTGTAAATTTTCTCCATTGTATACAAGCAAGGAAACTGAAATTTAGAGAAGACAATTGCTCAAGATCTTACAGTTAAGGTATAGATACTACATAGAATTAAACATTAACTTTTCTAATCCTATATTCTTCCTCTATATACTTTTTGTTTAAACTGCTTGTTTATGGTTCCCAAATTTAGTTTAAAAAAATATATATATATTTAGAAAGTATAAAGGAAAGTTGTTTTTATTGGCAGACATCATGATCCTAAATGTAGAAAACCATAAGAAAGATACAAAAACAAAATTTAGCAAGTATTAACCATTTTCTTCACTCTATGCATGCACATGTACTTTACAATATTAAGTGCATAAAACCAAAACATGTTGATTAGTTGAACACTAGAGATTATTATTATTGGTATTTGCAGAAAATGCTCTTCATTGTTTATAATTCACTAACTATGATTCATTCGATTTTATTACATGGAAGAACAGTGGCAAATGGAAATCTCTTATTTATTATTTTAACCCATCTAGAGACATTTCAAAAGAGAAATTTTTATAACTCTTGCTGCATGAAGTTTTTCCTTGACATAAAAACATTTAAAATGATACCAGATCACTAATAAAGGATGAAATTTAAGATTTTATTGTATTTAGTACTTTGAAAGTTTGACATTCCTCAATATTTCCCCATAGTACAGGAACATTTATATTTAGAACTGTTTATAGATTTTCAGCTCTTTGGTACACAGTGGAGTGAAATATTAAGCACTGCTTGTCATTTATTTGGTGCAGGTTTCACTAAGATGACACACAAACTGCTTTTCTAACATAATTCCCCTGCAGTGAGTGAACCAACCAAAAATATCAATGAATTATAAATGGAAATTTGCTTTAGGCAGAATCTAGTTTAATCATATTTTTGCCTGAAAATTTTTTACTTTTAAGGTTCAGAACAATCTACTGTGCATACATTATTGGAAAGCATCACCTACTAATGATGAGCCCATGATACATTTTGAAAGTGTCAATGGAAAATCACGGCTTTAAGAAACTGGCAAGCAACCAAATGGTAGATATAACATATATGGAAAAACTATAATAATCTACAACAGTCTAAGTTTCTAGTAATTTATATTCTGAAATTTCAATGCTATCTTTTTCTGCTAAACCTAACAGTCTCAGCCCCAGGTTTAGCCAAAGGCAAAGCTGTGAGGTGTTTGAAATTTGCCTTTACAGTTTTCAGCCTCCTTCTTTGTGCTCTTCTCTCTGAGCACATCTTCATCCTGCTTTATCAGGTGTCCCAGGCCATTAAGCTCTTAAAAGTCTTTACACACTATTTTCAGCTTTCATTCACAATTCTGTGCTATTTCTTATGGAATTATTTATTATTTGACATATGCTTTTTCATTTATTCAAAAGAAATGCACCCTGTGCAAGTCACTAATGCCAAGTTCTAGGAACCAAAGCTCCCTAAAGATCTCAGTCTGTTGGCTGAATAGAAAGAAAGAAAAACAAGAAATAGAGATATCCAAGAGCAAAACAAATAAAACAGTGGGTTAAAACTCAAAGAATGAGAATAAATATAAAATAAGAAACTAAATTATAATTATAGGAGCTTCTGAGACAACATAAAGAAGTAGTCATAACAAAGAAAAATGATCAAATATAAGTATCTGGAATGTTTAAAGTTGTCTTATAAGTTATTACTAAGCCAATAGAAAAATGGACAAAAGGCATGTACAAGTATTTCATAAAAGAAAAGGCAAATGTTAATAACCATATAAAAACATGATCAAATTATTTAGTGGGCATGAAAATACATAAAAGATCACAATGCATGAAAGCGAAACATTTCATAATAATAAGGTTTGGGGGTATGTATAGCAACAGGAACCCCCATATATTTCTGGTGAGAATATAAATTGGTTTAATCTCCTTGGGAAATAATTTGATATTACCCATTAAATAATCACATACTCTTAGCAGCTTTCTATTCCTGGGCTTATCCCACTGAGATTACAGGGCACTTGTACACAGTTGTACAAAATATTCATAGATGCATTTTTCTTAACAAAGAAAAGCTAGTAATTATAAATAACCTAAATCTTTGACTGAGATTCAATAAATAAAATGTGTCACACAATGGAGTATTTTATAGACATGCAAATATATAACTAGAGTTCTATTGTTATATAGATCGTTAACATGGGTAAATATTAGAAGATATTTCATGATAATAAACAAGTAGCAAAATAACATATAAAGTGCAATGGCATTATTTATAAAGCTTCACAAATTTCTTTAGGTACATTTATATAAATGACAAAGCAAAGGCAAGGCAATGATAATGGAACATTTAAAATCCACAACAGGTACAGATGTATTGGAAGACAAAAGGTTTTTTCAGGAAATGATTATAAAAGTAGATTAAATATATTAATAATGGTCTAATTCTTAAGTAATTCATGTTTTATGGGCATTACTTTTATTAGATTTCAGAGAAAGAGAGAGAGAGAGTGTGTGTGTGTGTGTGTGTGTGTGTGTGTATAATTAGTATGAAACCTAAAATATTGAAAAATAATCATATGTGAATTGGAAGAGGGTTGGCAGTGTCAAAATGTACTCCAGACAAAAATAAATTAGAAATATAACAGTGGAAAGGAAGTAACAATGAGTACTACTTGCAATAGAAATGAGTATATATCTGGTATAACGACAATATTTTTTTAAAATGATATAAAAATCACTAAAACAATAATAGAATGCAGAAAGCTATAGAAATACCAAATTAATACATATAAATAAATAGCACTTATATTTTAAAATAGCCATTTAGACAATGTTTCAATAAAATAAATGGTACCAGTTTAAGAGTAACAAAAGATACATTTCTAAGAATAAACTTAGCAAGAAATTCATTTTATTTTATTTATTTTTCTTTCTTATTCATTCATTTATGAGAATTATATTAAGAAAATTCTAAAACACTGCTGAAGGCACTAAATAGGTTGTTGAATAAATGAAAGGAATTATCATGCTTTTAGAAAGTCAATATTTCAAAGTTAATCCTTTATAAGTTAATTAAATCTGGAAAATTAAGACTTTAAAATTGGACAAGTAGATTTAACATTTGTACTAGGTGGAGGAGGGAACACAACATCATTAAGGGCATCTGATCTCAAACCAGGCAAAGTTGAGGCCAAAGGGAGGCCCAAACTTTACCAGTACAATGTTGACATATATCTAATACTGAATTGTATCCCACATCTTTCAAATGAAATATAAATTAAAAAAAAAAAAACATTTTCACTAAAAAAGTAAAGAAGAGCAACAAGAAAACAATGTTAAAAAAACTAAACTAAGAAAAATCAGGGATACAAGTTTCATAGTTATTAAAACATGCATGTAAAATTATTAAATGTTTCTCTAAATTTCTTGGTTAACTTAAGCAAGGTTTTCTGAGAAGCACACTTTGTGAGTTGTGGATTTTTGTGCAAGTAGCTGGTGGAGAGGGTACTCAGGATAAATACATGAGAGGAAGAAAATGAAGAAAGACTGGGCAAAGGAAGATGTTGAAATATGATGCAGACAATTCAAGGGTGTACCTAAAGTACAATATTGCTGAGGCAATAAGGCTGAGGCCTTAAACCCTAGCATCAACCAGTCATTGGATGTGAGTTTTCTCCAAGGTGGAGAATGTAACATCCTTAGAAAGAAAATTCTCTTTGGCTAAGAGTAATTTTCATTCAGGCTCCCAACAGGAGTATAGGAGATGTGAGTTTTGTATTTTTCTTTGAATTTGACTTTGAGGTCTCTCTCTCAGGATAGTGGCTGTAAACTCTAACCCCGTCTGTATAGGGCTGCAGTGGAGATAGTTGTGAATGCTTACAGTGTGCCTTTTATGGGAAACTTTTTTTTCTGTTGGGTGACCTAATGCCTAAGTGTCCAACCTGTGGCGAGATGTCCCTCTAACAGGAAAGTTGTATATACTGGTGGATACCCTAGCAGTTCTTGTTTGACTTGTGTCCAATTTATTTGTACCAAGACAGTCACTCTCTAGGAGAGCTCTGACAAGGAAAGAGGTTAGGTTTGAATATGTAAGTCAGGTAAGACACAGAGGAGGCAACTTACAAAACACATGAAATAACAGAGCAGTTTGCCACTTACAGATCTCAGAGAAAAGAGGACAGCATACCTTAAAAGCCAAAAGGAAAAGGAAATCTGTCCAAGATATGCACGTTCAACTAGCAGGTAGAGAGCAAGAGAGAGGAAGCGACCTGCAAGCCCAAGCCTTTAATGGGGTGTTACCTAGGTAGATTTCCCATAGGAGTTCTAATTGGTAGATTTAGAGCAAGCTGTCACAAGTTCCATGGAGTCACGCTATGACTGAGGTGGTTGCTATAGTATATCTGAGCAGTGTATATAGGGTGAAAAAGCAGGTTATAGATAATGGTCCTATAGGAAGTTGGTCACCAGGAAGTAGTAGTATGAGGTAGCTATTTGTATCAATCACATTGAGAAACCGGAAGGAGGTGAAGAACTGGTAACTGTGTCAAGGGTGACTAAATCATGTTTCTGGTATAAATAGTTAAACCCATTTTCAAAATGGATACTGAGTAAACATGAAATTACTCAGAATTCACTGCACTGGGTAAAATGCCACATCATCCACCAATAACTTGTATTGGATCACTTGCAGGACTCATTTCCTCTTACATCATATAAAAAATCCTAGAAAATATTACTTTTCTAAACTATTTGAAAGAAAAGTTGCAAATATGCCCATTTACCCATAAGTGGTTTGATGTATACTTCCTAAGTGCAGGATATTGTCTTGCATATTCACAGTACAATTATCGAAATCTTGTTAATAGAATATAATGGAATTGTTTTATGTTTTCACTGCTTCTTCCTCACATATTCTTTTATTTTCTCCTAGTCCAATTAACACTTCATCCCCAACAATTAACTAAATCTGTTCTTGTGAAGGTAGCCAACCTTTGAGAACTTTGACTATTGAGTTAATTTTCCATTCTCCTCTATTTTTTCGATCTCTTGGCAGCAATTTTGCCACTGATCACTCTTTATTATTATTGTTACAGTCAGCATCTTATTTTCACTTAGCCCATAGTATATTACACTATCTTGATTTTATTGCTACTTCTGTTGTAATAGTTTCTCAGAACCTAAGCTGTTGTTTCTTATCTTCCAACCGCTAACATTTTGAGAGTTCACGGATCCATCTTTTTTTCTAAATTTTATCTATACTCACCTCTAGGTGACCTCACACTGTCCAATGAGTTTAAATGAATTGATAGACTTTAGACTGTCTCCAGCCATGACTTCTCCTGTGATTTCCAGGTTAACATACACAATTGTCTACTTGACATATTTCCTGTGATGTTTTAAAAACATCTAACTTGTAAAACAGAACTCTTATTTTCTCCTTCACCCTTTAAACCTGCTCCTGCACAGGGCTTTTCCACCAAAGGTATTGCCATTGCCTTGGTTCAGGCCAAAAAGCTAGTATTTATCATTTCTTCTTCTTATGGTCTACTTTTCAATGAATCCTTCAGCAAAAACGATATATTCTATTCATTAAACTATATGTTTAATTCTATCAAGTTTACTCCTTCTGTCTTTGAGTTTCCTAAGCCAAAACCATCTTTCCCCTGGACTTCAGTAATATCATCTAACCCAGCCTCTCTGCTTTCACTCTTGGTTTTCCTGTCTCCCTACAGTTTATTCTTCACTGCCTAGGAAGTGAGATACTTTAAAAGGAAAATAGATCATACATTTCTTTGAACTTCCAATGCTTTTAGGTCACCCTAGGGATCCAATTTGAAGTCTGTAACATCCAAAGGACCCGATAGATTCAGACTTTTGCCTACATCTTTAACTTGATTATCGAATACCTTCTGTTCTGCTCACTCCTATCCAACCACCTGGTCTTTTGGTTATACCATTGGCATATCAATCATGTTTTTGCTCTAGAGCCTTTGCCTGCATTGATACTTCTCTCTAGAACATGCTCTATAGAGTCACATGGTATATACTCACATCACTTAGGCTTTTTCTCCTCAAAAATGTCTTACTTAACCAGCACTTCTTTCCATATGCAAACCATCACTAACTCATATTAATTCGCATATTTTACCATCTCCCCCACCATTTCTGTTTCCTTATCTAGTTTTATTCCTCTTCAAAACATGTATTCATAAGATTATATTCTACATTTATTTGATTATGGTATGTCTTTCTGGCAACACAAGGTCCATAAAGGCACAAATGTTTGTTCTGTTATTGGCTATTACCTCAAGGCCTAGAAAATAATTGATAATATAAATGATACCAATATTTATGTCATTAAATATGTCATATTTAATGTTTCCTCTTTCTTTTATAGCATTATGAATAGATGTTTATATTTATTGTTAATACATCTTATCTCCCACTTTCTTTTTTTCATGAACCACACATAAGACTTAAGCATTTTCTTTTTTTAAACTCCAATTCTCATTTAATTCTTGTAAATCCATTAAAATATCTCTGTGTTCATATAGGAGAACAGAATCTCTCCATTCTAGTTAAAGAGACAATTGATCAAATCTTTTTGGAGATCAACTGTGAGATATCTAATAAAGTTTCAAGTGCATGTATGCTATAACTAAGAAGCTAAAGTTATATGCCCTAGAGAGAATATGAGTCATGTGCAAAGATATTCATCATAGCATATTTATAATGGAGAAAAATTGCATATAAGTGAAACACCAAAAATTAGAAGAATAGGTAAATACACCTTAATATATTTGTGTATTTATATTCAGTAGTTATACTCCATAAACAAAATCTATGTGGATCCTCAGAGGTTCCTAGGAAATGCAGTGCTGAGAGAAGAAAGCAAATATCATAACTCATTATATTTATAAAAATTGAAAATGTTCACTAAAGGCATTATATGTGTAGGGTGTGTGTGAATGTGTGTACAGTCAAAATATAAAGACATGAATTGGATCATATTTTTATGGTTAAGCCACTAAGCCAAGAAAATGACAAAATCCAGAGTCTCAATTTTTTCCTGCATTCCTCTCTCCCTCTACCCCTTCTCTCTCTCTCTCTTACTCTGCAGCAATTCATAAATCAACATCCAACTTCCCAGTCACTTTTTAAATGTATTAACCTAAATCTTGAATAATGACTTTCTGAATCTTCATATTTCACATTAAATGCCATGCTTAAAATGTCTTTGTTCTGAACTTTTGCATTTTTGTATGTAATCTTGAGGGATCTCTACTAAAAATGTGTGATTGGCATATAATATACCATGTTGTGATATATTTGTCAGGTTTTCACATAATGTATCATTAAAAGTTTTTGATAATGTTGTCTCTGTTTCTATTCATTATTTTTAAATATACTGTAGATTCACTGGTGAAAACATGGTTCCAAAGTTTCATTGAGGAAAGTTTATAAATTAAGAATCCAGTACTTACACTTACAGAACAAATTCAATCTCTTATTTCTTTAAGTCTGCATGTCAAAATTTTGTATTTTTCTAAAACTGTGATTTGTTTTTGAAATTTGTTTTTATAAAAGATTCAGAATCTATATATTTTTAAATATTTTTAAATGGTATAAGATTTGTATACATTAATATGCACATATTTTAATGTATAGTCATATGTGTTTATTTAGACTTACACCCACATAACCAGCCAGAGACTAAGATATTAAACACTGCCAACACCCCAAAAAGAGTCTCTTGTGTCTCTTATTAATAACCATTATTATCACTTCTATAACCATAGATTCTTTTTTTCTTCTCTGAGACTTCACATAAATTGAAACATACTCTAAAATATCTAGTTTCATTTGATCCAAATGTTTTTTTGTAGTGTACCCATGTAGTATTTAGTACTAACACATTTTTTATTACTGTGTAGTATTTCATTTTATGAATATACTACAGTTTATTGATTTTCCACGAGATCAACATTTGGATTGTTTCTAGATTTTGTCTATTATGAACAAAGTGCTATGACCTTATAAATATATTTTTTTGTTAATATGCATTTTTTTCTCCTGAGAGTATATCTAAAACTGGAATTTTGTATTTTTTGCTTTAGATATTGTGAAATTGTTCTTCAAAGTGAAAGCAGACATTGCATTTCTAGCAATTATTTATAAGATTTCTAATTGCTCTATAATCTCATGAACAATATTTTCAGTCTTTGATATGAACCATTTTGGTGTGGGTATTGTGGTTATCTCTTTGTGATTTAATTTGAATTTCTCTTTACACTTAGGATGTTAAGCACCTTTAAATATTTTTTCTAGATTATCTATATTTCCTATAGTGCAACATAACTCTCCATAACTTTTCCTCTATTTTTTATATTTATCTTTATTATTGATTTGAGCAGTTAATTTTTTCATCTATATCAGAATATTCTGTCAGATTTATGTGCAACAAATATTTTATCTAAGAAGTTGGTTTGCCTTTTTAGTATATGAGTGATTTTTTGTTGAGCAAAGGTTTTACATTTTAATTAATTCCAGTTAAATTGATATTTTCTTTTACAGATAATTTTTACTTTCTTCACAAAGCTGGTCTATTTTTTATAAGAGACTATATCTCTCATAAATTAATTTTCAAGCATCATGATAGTATCAAGGTTTATATTTTCTATACTGTATTTCTGTATTTATCCAATACAGTGTATGGAAAAAATTACTTTTCTTAGTGATTTACAGCAGCATTTTATCATGTCAGGAGCTCATGTATATGTGCATCTGTTTTTAAACTCTCTTTTGCTTATTTTTGCCCTTTGTTCACATTTTCATCAATGAGGGTACTATTTTAATTATTATATGTGTGTATTAAGCCTTAATTTTTATAGCACAGGTCCTCTTTCATTGTTCCTTTATAATATTACTTCTGGTCTACGTAGGTCTTTTATATTTTCACCAGAAAAGGTGTGGTTGGAGCAGAAAGAAAAAAAAAAGAAAGAAATTTATATGAAAGCATTTTCTGGAATTTTGTACAAAAATGTTTTGATTATCTATGTCTATTTGGGTAGAATTAACATTGCAAATATTGAGATTTCTAATGCAAGAACATGAAATGTACCACCATTAATTTTGGTATTATATAATATCTCTTAGTAATATTTTGAAGTTCTTAGTATAGAGATTTTTTTAAAACTTTAGGAGATTTACTTCAAGGTTTGTATTTTTGTCATTTAAATTGTATTTTTAAATATTATCTGTGGCATTTGATCATTTGGCTTGACAGAAATAAATATACATAAATCAATAAATTTTCTTTACATTAATATAAACATAATAAATTAGTAATATAAATATTTCTTTTTATTACACACAACAGAGCATTTAACTGACACTCATTTTGTTTTCTGTTTTTCTCCCCAAATGCTCTGAGAGTCTTCATTTAATTTTCCTCTATTACTCACAATTAGAAACTTTCCTACCTTAGGACTCTTCCTCAAATTGTAATACCCACACTCATCAAGATGTCAGAAAAATGAAAGAGGCTCATATTTAACAGGATCTAGTTGACTTAAAAGGTAGTTTTAGTTGTAAATAGCATATTTTCTATTAAAATTAATGGAACAATACTGTGTGCCATGTGAAGTAACACGTTACTGAAATCTGTGCTCCTCGTACAGTAATGTTATATACTCCATATCTGTAGCATTATTTTATAGGACACACTGACAAAGAAGCATTACCAAAATAATTTAGATATGGTTTCATATGAGCAATTATTTTAAGGAATTGAATCAGTAAGAAAGAAAACAAAGAAAAAAAAGACTTCAAACACATTGCAGAATAAATTCCTCCATTGAAAGAAAAGTGGATAAAATGAATCAAGGGCAACCTAATTCTAAGACGTAGCTTTTATATGACAGTCTTTTGTTTGTTCATATTTCATGTCATTTATTAAGTAACTTTAATACACAGAGAAAATACTATTCAGTATACCACTGCCCCAAATCATTTAAATTTCAAAGTAGTGCTATATAAATCCATGAAAATTTTTTGTGTTAGGCAGAAACCTTTTCTCGATAGAAATCTACTCCTCTATTGAGAAGGATCATCTGCTTTTAAGAAACTTGTATACCAATTTTCTAAGAAAATTCATTTTTTATCCAAGAATGAACAATATATTTAATATACTTTCAGATAATGAATTTTGTATGAGGATAATACCATAGAACGTTTTCTTAGGTTAAAGTGGATTATGGATACCTCTATATTTTTTAAATAGGTACTTAATTTTAAAATAAGCTCTAATGTCACAATTCCTACTTTTGTTATGACCTTTGTGTGTAGGATCTGATTGTTTATGTTCTTTGCAGTTCCCTTGATGTTTATGTTGGCACACGTTTAGGAACCCTGAAAATATTACCTTTGTCTATACTCGGTGTCTTTCATATTTAAACCCTGCCTATGTTTTAGAAACTCGATATTCTTTCATTCTGCTTCATGATGAGAAAACTCAGTACTTTCCCATATTGATGAGATTTTAAATTGTAAAAGTAACTTATACATACGCCATCCTTCATGCATGCATGCACACACACAAACACACAATGTATTTGAAACCCACTTCCCTCCTCTGAAAGACATACTTTTCCCACATGATGGGCTCTTCATTGTAAGCTGTTTATCCTTAACTAAAGCTGAAATACCACCTTCGTCAGAAAACGCCAAGTTTTAAACCTGTGAACATAGGATTTCAGACTGAAAAATATAGATCCAGAAATAGCCTATCTGGATATACATGTCCGCCTTCCATGCCTACTTCCATTTACATCTGACTTGATGTTCATAAGTATGTGAATTTCTGTCTCTCTCCATCAATGACAGATTCAAGCAACAAATGAAGAATTCGTCCTAGTTTCTATACATGCATGTAGGTGTACATGAATGTGTTTATGTTTATGTGTGGTTGTGTTTAATGGATAAATTTTAGAAGATAAAAGATTACCCTATGTATAAGCACGTTTTCAAATTCTAACCATATTTCACTTTATTCTACTTTCTCTCCTTACCCTTTTCCAAAAAAATTACACAAATTAATTCTATATATCAGATATAGGTATTATTTACTAAGTATTATTTTAAAATAGCATACTTTATTATAATGTTATTTCTTTCTTTTTTGCCTGAAATAAACTCTCTTACCTTTCAAGTGATTAATCTTCATTATATAGTAAGATATGTCTTAGTATTCATGGTGATAATATTATAAAATGACAAGATACTTCACAACTTCAATGTTAGTTACATTTTGTTGGAAGAAGAAAATAATCCATATTTAAAGTGAAAAGCAATTGTGACATTTGTTGTAGATTATTGTATATTTTCTGAGGATGTTCATAAAGCATTTATCATAATGATAAATAGTTAAGATAATTTTACTTAATTTCATTTTAATCCACAGTAAAGTAAAAATTACCTCATTAAAATCACATCAGGATTGTTCCTTTTTGGGAGAACAGAGTCTTGGCAAATTTATAATGGTCGGTTATTCAGACTCTGTGATGTTAGGGACATTAACATGTGCTTCAAAATTACCTGGATTACACAGGTCAATCAATCGAATGAAACTCTGTCATATCTTTATCAGTAAGTTGGAATATCCTAAAAATGTGTTCAGCTTCTGCAACACCATCTACACCTTTCTGAAGAGTTATACATAAAATTATTTTTCATATCTTGGGAAGAAGCTGTCTTATAAAACTGACTTGACAAAAGCAAAAGATAAAACCCCAAAATAAAAAGTCTTGTTTGTATTCTCTAAAGTTTCTTTTACACTTCCTAATAAAAATGATTATTTCTGACACAAAATATTCATTTCTCTTATTCATGTGTTTTAAATTACTTATCTTGGTATAGTTTAATTTAAAACAAAAGAATAGTAGATTTTGGTGACCGATGACAGAAAATTAAGAGATGCAATACCCGACTTTACTTCAATGTGTCAATGTGTAATGGAAATGCTCATGAAAGCAAACAAGTATACAGATATATTGACATTTTAAAAATTAAATATTAATAAGTGATGTAATACCTTCCTGAAGATACTATCAAAGCATAGATATATGTCTAAAACAGAATTACATGAACAGAATAAAATATCTACTATTTCTTACAAGAAGTGAGCACTTAAAACACTTCTCTTTTCATGAAATTCTACGTATTTTCTTTCTTTTTTGTGTGTGCAGATTCTGTATATGCGGTTAAGTCAATCTTGTTAATTATTCTGGCATGTATTAATCTTTCTGCCTTTATCTACTAAATAACATATTAAAACCAAATAAAGCATATTACTAGATTTTAAAAAATACCCATTGCAACAATATCTGTGTTCCATACATAGTTAACTTACCCAGACAGGAGTGGGTTTATATCCATCCACAAATCCTAGAATTATCTTTAGTCTTCATATTATATTCATGGTATATCATTTCCTTGGACAGCAAGTAAATAAAACTATCTTGGGAAACCTATTCAGAAGGAAAATCAAGGAGATTCCATGCATGAGAAGGATTTCACCTGCCACTGATGGCTCTGTAGTTCAGGGCCCATGTGCTAAGACTTGAAAAAAAGCTTCTTGAAGCTAAGGTTCTAAGCTGACTTACTGACAGGCAGCAAGGAAATGAGGCCATCAGTTCTATAACTGTAGAGTACCGAAGTTGACTAACAACCTAAAGAAGTTATTTCTCAGAGATTCTAGTAAATATTCAGCCTTGGGATAATCTTGATTTTTAACTTGTGTCAGATTCCTGAACTATAGAACTGTTAAAATAATAAATAGATACTATTTAAGTCGCAAAACTTGTGTAATTTGTGTGGCAGCAATAGAAAACTCATGCAGTCAACTTCAGAAGAAGCCCTAAGGAGAGTTCTAAAGTATTTCTAATTGTCTAAATTGCTAATCTAATAGTAACTTCATTTTCAACCCCTTCCAAATCCTGTTAGTAGTTCATTATTATCTCCAGGGTAAACCTTAGCATTCTTGGCCAGACTCTCAAAGCATTAGTCCTGAACTATATTTCTAAATTGAATGGAAAAACATTTTCTCCTGAATTACTATTTATGACTCCCTTTCTAGATATTTTGTAGCCGATCTAAGAGATTTTGTAGCCAATCTAAGGTTTTCTGATAAAATATAGTACATTAAATGTGTTCACTTTTTCTGTAGTATAAAGATGAATTTTTAAGTTTATTTACTAATTATAATTTTTACAGTAATTTACTTTATTCCTTAAATTTGTAGCTGGTGACTTTATCTCCTATCACTTACAAAGACCTGTTACTTTTAAGCAAATATTTGGGATCTGAAATAATGCACAGAAAAGTGTCAGATTAACAGAAAACATGCATTTACTATTTTAAAACATAATAACTGTACATGAAGCCTGTTGGTCATTTCTTGTATTAAAAATAACATATTTCTTCAAGGATAGTGACAAATTTGCAATAATAAGTTATACTCCATCTCACTTCCTTATATCATTATCCATAAGTTTTTTTCTCCATTACTACTTTGCAAACAGTTTCTATTATCAAGGAAACCAAAAAGATGTACTAACTAGGAGAGAGAAAAGAAACTCGCAGATTTGCAATAATTGAATTTTGTTCCACCACTGGCCTTTTAGAAAGTCATTTACCAGGTGAGAAAATCATTTCTATTATGTGCTGTTACAATGCCTATGAGATTCATATACATAGATTCCCTTGACACTATTATTACTTCTTTATCTTGATAGTAGAAGTGGTTCATTGTTATAGATAGCAGTGCAAAAGTGAGTATTTGTAGCTGCAACCTTTACTGAGTTAGTCTTCATATATATTATTAAATCATTAATAAAAGTATGTGCCTATATTTAAGTGAATACATTTTTGTATATTTACTAATAAAGTTTTATCTACTCTTATTTTCAGTTCCAATTCTAGGACTTAAAAAAAAATAGGTATAGCTGAGATTGCACTTTATATAGCAGTAAATCAGTTGCTGTCACTTAAAAAATATATTTAATAATATGGAATGTTACTGTTTGACATAGTAAAAACACAGTTTACCATTCTACACAGTAAGCTTAAAACTCAGTCAGTATATTTAAAATATACTCTGCTTAAAAAATGAATAAAATTATCCTACATTTATTCTCATAGGTACTAAATGTCTACTAATTTTGGACAAGTAGATATTTCTACAGATGCTAAAAATGTTTCCGGGTATAGCCAATTATTTGTAGAAGAGGTGTGCTTCTCAAACCTTAGTACATACAAACTCTTTAAATAAGATTTATATTTTATGTCATGCTTCATGCTCTTCTGGAAAGTGTGGTTAAAATGTACTTATGCTTTTTAGGTACACAGAAGAAGATATTTTGGGGAAGAGCATTCACTGTATTAATCAGGCTTCTGACAAAGCCTGTCCCTTGACCAAACTGTAGTTAGGCTCTTCTGAGACCTCTTTTGAACTAGGTCTTGACCTTGGCCTACTGTGTGTCCTTGCTGAATCCAATTTTAACAAGAATCCTGCTAAGTCAGTTTAAGGAAAATTTCTCTACCCTTGATATCTGATCACCCTTGATATTTGATCAAATTCTTCATCCCCCACCCTTGATATCTGATCACCCTGGCGAGCCTTCAGCAAGAAACTTGTTAAGTAGGCTTAGCAAGAATCATCCTATCCTTAATATCACCTCTTGGTGATTTTCCATCTACCAACCCCATTCACCTTTTCTTTGGCTATAAATCTATAGTTATTATTATTGCATACAGAGTTGAGCCCAATCTCTCTCCCTTATTGTATTACTTCTATTGCAATAGTATTGAATAAAATCTCTTTTACTGTTTTCATAAGTATCAAAATAATTTTAACACTTTTCCAGAAAAGCTGAAGCTGTAGAATATAAATATATAAAGAAATAGATTATTTTAAAGAATTAGCTGATGATATTGTAAAGGTTGGTAAGTATGAAATATGTAGGAAACACTGGCAAGTTATAAACTATGGAAGGATTGCTATGTTTACAGTCTTGAGACCAAATTCTTTCTCCTAGTAATCTCAAGTTTTGGTTGTGAGATCTTCAACTGATTGGTTGATGGCCACCCTCTTTATTTAGGGTAATCTCCTATACTTAAAGTCTAAAATTATAAACATTGATCACACTATCAAGTATCTTCATAGAAACATCTAGACTTGTGTTTTATCAAACAGCTGAGCACCATAGACTAGCTAAATGAACATATAAAATTAATTACCAAAAGTACAGAAAGGCTGGGCATGTTGGTTCACACCTGTAAACCCAGTACTTTGGGAGGCTAAGGCAGGAAGATTGCTTGAGCCCAGGAGTTCAAGGACAGCCTAAGTAATATAAAGAATTTCCTGAGACCAAGAGGCCAATGCTGTGGTGAGCCATAATAATGCCACCTCACTCCAGTCTGAGTAATAGAGTGAGACTCTGATGCACACACACATGTGCACACACACACACACACGTGCGCACGCACAAAATAGTATAAAAAGTTACTTTGTAGTTTCCAAAACTTTCTCGTACCAAAAAGCTACTCTACTTAACTACCCCAACTCTATTCAAATATACATTAACACTTGCTACCTTGCCTCTAGCAACATTCCACTATTTGCACATCATTGATTAATTTATAACTAAAAATGAACTAAAAATTTAGAGTATGATCTCATATTTCAAACAGACTCACCAGTAATACACTGTACAACATAGGAATGTAATCTTTCTAACAATACCGAGGGACATATTGCTCTCATCTTGCAAGTCAGCTGTGTTTTTATAGACAAAATACTCTACTGACACATTCTTAGGTTTTAATCCTTGGAGTGTCCAGAATCCTTTAAGCAGTTCATTGGCACAATTTATGGTGGTATTTATATCACTCACAAAAGGCTTAGGGAAAATCATAGATTTCAGGGGCCTTGTTGGCTGAGTTTAGGGCTCTGATTAATGCTTCATCATAACTCTAAATAAAGAGATAAAATTATCATATAATTTAAGTCCAATGACTAGCAGTTGTTTTATTTACTTAAATACGTATTCCTCTATAAGATTTATTTAGATTATGACAATTTACCATCTAAAAATCAAAGAGATAGCAGAAATGAAATAACAACTGATTACTTAAACTTCATTTCTTGGATAAGGAAGTAAATTTTTTTATGAAATAAATGATTATTCTAGCAGTATGAAGGTCATAAAACTCCACTCAATCAAAGTCAGAACAAAGGCAGACACAAAGTGGCAGCTAAGGAATTTGAGGTGTAAAACATGCAGAGAAAGAGAAAAAAAGAACTAGCTTTTCAAGAAGAGCAGATAGTTTCCATAGTAACAAAGCATAATGTTCTTTCAATGTAAAAGATCCTATTTTGAATGTGTTATTGGTGATTCTGATGCCAAAAAAAAAAAAAGAAGGTACTTCTAAAAAGATGGCACATGAATTTACATACCACACATCTTAACTCCAGGAAGTGATGAGCTGTAAAGAACACACTTTTAATTCTGGTGTAAGGTAGTGTGCCTATAAGATATCTATATTTGATTTAATTCCTTTAGTGTTTGAAATAATGATATTAATTTGCTACACTATAGTAATCATATGTTATCTATATATATCTCATAATATTATGTGTATGCCTTAATACACACAATACATTTACTTTTAAAATACTGAAATAAAACAATATAAAATAAAAAGATATCTACATAATAGTCACCCCTCCCCCCACAGCTATGGTTCTGTTTGCCATGTTTTCAGTTACCTACTGTCAACCATGGTCGAAAAATATTAAATAGAAAAATTTTTTAAAATTATGGGTATCATGATGAACTCTCACACCAATCCACTCTGTCCCACCCAGGACATGAATTATCCCTCTATCCATAATATTGCCATATTTTATACTAACCACCCTTTATAAGTCAGTGGTCATTTTGATTATCAGATATACTGTCAGGATATCACAGTGTTTGTGCTCAAGTAACCCTTACTTAACTTAATAATGATCCCAAAGCATAAAAGTAGAGATGCTGGCATATCGTTATAATTGCTATATTTTATTATTAATTACAATTGTTAATTTCTTACTGTGTCTAATTTATAAACTAAACTTCATCATAGGTATGTTCTATGGGGGAAAAACAGCATTATACAAAGGATTTGGCACTATCCATGGATTTAGAAATACACTTGGGTTTTGGAAAAAAATACCCTGGAAATAATAGAGGTTACTCTATTTGATGGTGTGACTTATTCAATCCATTAGTATCTATTGTTTAAGATAAGAGAGACTTAAAACTTAGCAATCACTTCATTTGCCAAACCTTGTATGTCCGAAATACATCCACCCTTACAAAAGAATCACTTTTTCTAATTTCTACATGAACTAGTAGCAACTTTGTGTGTGTGTGTGTGTGTGTGTGTGTGTGTGTGTGTGTGTGTGTATGTGTAAATGTGTGTTTATTGAAGAGAGGGAAAAATAAAATTTTCATTAAAAGTTATATGTACCAATATATTACTAAGTAGTTTCAGATTAGGTAACTACTCAAAAATATTTATTTCAACAGTGCTCCACCTCTGTGTGCAGGGGGTAATTCTCTATCATTGATCTTTGAGATTAGTCATGTTTTGTTTTGCTTTTGTCAGTGAAATATAGTAGGTAAGAAGTAACAAAAGACTTAAACACACCTGCATTATTGATCTTGTGTTCTTGAAACTCTGCCACCACCCTAAGAAACCCACATATCATCTAGTCTGTTGGTATAAAAAAATAAGAGAAATATGGAACACATACACTTTAACTGATTTTATCCTAGATCTACTAACCTCCGGTTGAATTTGGGAGTGCTTTGTCATGCATCAATAGTCAACCATTACTAAAACTGGCAACTAGAAATGGAGTGCTGTCATATTAAAGTTCTTACATATAAGATAATGTCTTTGAAAGTAAAAAGGAAGACAGGAAAAAGCAGTGAAGTTCAAAACAACAACAACACCAAATAGTACAGTTTGCTCATGAGTTAAGATTCAATCTCAGAGAGTAATAACAATTGAGCTATTCACAGTAAAACATGGTCGAGAGAAAAGACTAAATTAGGATTCTGGCTGTAAAACTTTTTGTTAGGAACTTTGAAAAAATTAACATCCTCTCAGGTAGAAGAAAGGGTTATTAGAAATCTGGAAGGCATGCTCCAAAGCAGCCTGATGTGCTCAAAACATTGTATATCAAACGCACAAAAACTATTTCAGATATGGCTTTTTTTTTCAGGGCATGGACTATAATTACATACATTAAAAGCCCACACAGATTTTGATAGAGTTTTATTTCCATAAGCACTAATCTAAATTCGAAGTGATTGAGATTGTGCCAAATATAAAATTTGTTCTTGCACTAATATAGTTTGCAGTCAGGAAGCGGGGTGAGAATGCTGCTTAGGGGTCAAAAATGTGTATTTTCTAATGCCTTCTCCAGAAGTTGCCAAAGAGGATTATAGAAAGAAAAGATAGCCTCATTGTGTGAAACCAAGAACTGGGGAAGAACAATAGACTGGGGAATAATTCCAGTCAGCAGAATCAGATCCTAATCCACAAATTAGCTCCACCCATAGGACACACAATAAGTATACTGGAGAACAACATTCACACAACAGGATTTCAAAACTGCTGCAAACAAGTATTTACTCATCATTCATTTACTTTCCAAATAGAAGTTATTTTTAGTATCTTGTTCCAATTTTACCACGGAGTGTTTGGTGTAAAAAGGGGGTGGGAAGAAGTGTGACGATAATTAATAATTTTTTCAATAGAATTCCTATCTCAAGTTTATTACACGAGATATATTTTGCCCAAAATTATATGATTAATCATTTTTACTCTGTATATTTCAGGATAAGAGAAACCATACGTAAGCCTGGTATAGATCATGAAATCTAAAACTTTGAACATAATGTTGTTACAGAAAGAAAAATGTACCCATCTTTGGCCTAGGTTTTGTATTTTAACTGTTGAAGAAAATCAATACTCATCAACAAGAGGGAAAATTTTGAAAATGTACATTATTGTTCAAGAATATTAAATGCCTCTTTTTACCTCCCAATCTAATAGAAACAGCATACTTGCCTGACATGCAGTGTGACTTTCTTTGGCCAGTGAGATGGTACCAAGAGAGATGTGACCAAAAGCCCACAAAGTGCCTATGTGACTGGAATTTCTCTCTTGAGTTTCTGCCACAGACAAGAAAAAAATATGCCTATATTCTTAATGCCAGATAATGACAGACATGGAAATTACAGGTCCTCCTTCTTCCCAGAGACAGCAAGTTAACAACAATGTCTGGATCAGAATACCTTTGTGAGAACTCTAGAGACCATATGAGAAGCTACAATATCCAGTCTATTTTAAAACCAAGAGAGAGTGAACAAGGCAGAAGAATTCATAGTTTTCATTGCATTCATTTGGGCACCCATCCTTACGTGGTACACTGCAGAAAACCAGAAAGAAAACTTCCATACTGGGGATCTTACCTCAAGACGAAAATAAAAAATTAGACCAGGGGTCCAACATTCTAACTTGTCTTAGGTCTACCAGAGAACCTGGTTTCTGTCTTACCTGACTGGGAACATTGACAGCACAAATGTCAGAGTCTGAAAGCCAGTGAAAACAAAGGCAACACATTAGAGCTACAGTTCCACAGAAAGACACCAGAGAGAGCAAGAGATTCGAAAAGATTTACAAGTTCCTAGAATCTCCAGTAGGACTGATTGGTAAGGGTCTTTCCTTGCACAAAGCCAGCACACAAAAACTGGGAGATGTAGTTAATTTTTTTTTAACTCCCATTCTTTATTTTATTTAAAGATGTGAGAGGCAATTCAGGGTTAGGTATACAAATGTTCATTATACAGGTTCCCTTGTTGACGAGGTGCACCCCTCCCTCTCCTGGCAGTTTTCCTCCACTGCCAATCGCACCCCCTCCTCCCCTGGCGGTTTCCCACTACTGCCAATCCCTTTCTTATAGTATTATGATAATTGTTCAAGGTCTACTTATGAGTGAGAGGTGTAATTTTTTAATACCATATTTTAGCAAGAGATTACAAGGCACACACACACAAACAATCAAAACAAAACAGAAGATGTGGCACAATCAAAGAAACAAAACTAAGCACCAGGAACCAACCCTAAATAAAAGGAAATCTGTGACCTGCCTGACAAAAGAATTCAAAGTAGTTGTATAAAGGTACTCCATGAGCTAAAATAGAACACAGATAACTGCACAAAATTCAGAAAATGATGTATAAATAAAATACCAACAAAAGGATAGAAACTATAAAGAACCAAACAAAAATTCTGAATCTGACAAATGCATTCCGGAAGTTCAATAGTAACTTAATCAGGCAAAAGAAAAAAAATCAGTGAACCTGAAGACTGGTTATTTGAAATCTTGAGTCAAAGAGTAAATTTAAAAAAAAGAAAAGAAAATTGAAGAGACCATAAGAGACCTGTGGGATACTGTCAATTCAACCAATATACACATTACTTCAGAAGGAGAAGAGAAGAAAAAGTTGCAGGAAGCTTATTTGAAGAAATAATGGCTGAAAACCTCCCATATTAATATTTGCATTCAAATAGTACTTTGAATGGCAGGTGTTTTAATTCAACAAGTTTAATTCCAAGTAGTCTTTACTGTACAAATGTGAAAACTTTTGACTATTTGGCACAATATTTTTTCAGTTTGTTCATTATATTAACCATTCTTGTGATTATTTTGCCTTCTGTTTTATTTTAAAATTATGATCTGAAGAGGATTATATATTACTAAATACTACAAAATTGTGATGATCTGATTCCTAAAAAAATTGTCCTTTCTGGAAAGATAGTATTATATGATATCAGAAATTTTTATTTAACTTGTGTTTGGAAATATCACAATGAACTCTGAAAAAAAATTCCAAATTTATTTCACAGTTACCTTTTTTTAGAAAGGAGTCAGAGGCATCACCTCAAAGCACATTTTCAGTCCACTAATTAAGTAAAGAAGAAAAATCTTATGCCAAGCAACAAGATCAGCATAGTTCTCTTTCTCCTCAGACTGTACAAGAATTGGGAGCAAAAGCAGCCTCTACCCACCAAGGTTTCCCATTCTACTTCAGGGAATGAAATCTAGGAGACTTTAGGTGCTGGACTAAATGAATGTTTGCAGAACAAAATTAATACCTATAATGCAATCCTGAAGATTCATCTCACCCATTTTCCTGGTTTTCTCTCTCCCCAGATGTGGCCATGGTGAAACAAACTGGATTAAGGTTATACATTCTGCAGGACACTTTCCAAATTTAAAATACTCACACAAACACAATTTGTAAATGAAAAGTGCAACTAACCGATTTGACCCTTTAAAAAATGTAATACAATAAATAATTTGTGGTTAAATGCTCTACTTCAAATGTGACCCAAAACTTTTCTGAATATTATGTACTAGTCAAAATTAGCCACATATCTAATAATAACACAGAAGGCTGTGAAACTGTAATCCTCTTTTTTTGCCCCTCAAAACAATACTTATTGAAGTTAAAAATTATATTACCATACAGCCTTATTCATTTATATATACTCACTTTCTGTATCAAGACTGGCAAGGAATAGGTGCTTATCAAATTTAGGTTGAAAGAATGAGTAAAAGAATAAGTCAGTCTAGATTTGACTCAGATATGATCCATATAATACTGGAGTTCTATTAGAGGTAAACCATTGTTTATGTTTTATGAATGTTTATGAATGTTTAAATTGATATATTTAAATTTCTCTGTCCAATATGCTAGTAAGTTGTGCCACTGGATAACAGAAAATTCAGAGCATTCAAATCTGAATAGTGAAAAAAAAAAATGCTGAATACTTACTTGGGTAGGAGCTGAAACAGTGTTATATATTACTAGAGAAGTGACACATTAGGGAGCACTTTCTTGGAAATTTAAGTGATCCCTCAGTCAGTGGAAACTGTAATAGCTCTTTAGAAACCTGCTGTGGCTGAGAATGAGTTGGCCATCCATGAGTGGTTAGTAGTCTTTCTCACGACGTTGCACTGACATTCACTACACCCTATGGTGGTAGATTTTGCAGCAAGGTCATGGATGGAGCCTATTTGGTAACTGAAAAATTCTGCCACCTACAAAGCCAATCTCTACAGAGCATATTGTCAGACTGAAGTTTCTTTACAAAACCCGTCTTACCAAAACAATCTTTTTTTTTTCAATGTTAGTCTTCTCATATCTTTACTGCCCAAATTCATTTTATAAAAAAGTCAGTCAGGAAACCTGAAATAACTGCAACGAATAACCCAATTCAGTTTTAACATCTAAACACAAAAGTCTCCATCTTTTTTATAATTCACACGAATGCAGTTTAATTTCATTTTCTTATTATATGTTAGCAACATGGCATGCATTAAATCAGTGTGTTTATTTTTTCCTATAATTTGATTTCTTTCCTTATCCAATGATGTTTAAAACATGAAAAATATTAATCCTAATTAGATCATATTTAGTATCTCATTTTTTAATTTTTTTTTTTTTTTTTTTTTTGAGTTGGAGTCTCACTCGGTCACTCAGGCTGGAGTGCAGTGGCCGCTCCTGGCCACTGCAGCCTCAACCTGCTGGGCTCCGGCGATCCTTCCGCTCAGCCTTCCGAGTAGTCGGAACTATCAGCGCGTGCTACCACGCCCGGCTAATTTTTTTGATTAATTGTAGAGATGAGGTCTCGCCACGTTGCCCAGGCAGGTCTCGAACCCGCGGGTTCAGGCAATCCATTCACTTCAGCCTCCCAAAGCGCGGGATTACAGGCTGAGCCACCCAGCCCGGCTTAAAACATTTTTAATTTTTCTTTTCTTCCAGTGTCAGATTACACTTGCAATGCTATTATCTGTGATTGTGATGGGAACATTTATTGCCTCATGGTTTTAAACTTATGTCTAAAGTCTTTTAAGGCAACAGTTCTCAAAAAATATTGTCAGGAGCAACAGTACCCGTACCAGTACTAATATTACCTGGAACTTTGTTAGGAATGCACATTCTGGGGCCGTACCTCAGATCTGCCACCTACAAAGCAATTTCTACAGAAAGATTCAAATCACACCCAGAATCAAAACCTCTCAGTGTGAAGCCCAGAAATCTGTATTTTAAAACATTCTTAGGCACACTAAAGTTTGAGAATCACTGTGCAAAGAGAATGTCATTTTAGCATATTCGGCACCAGACAAAATGAAGCAAATACTTTTCAAATTCAGACCTCTTTGCTCTTTTTTGAACTTTTGAGTAATGTTGCTCTTATAATAAATTATATAGGGCTGGGTGCAGTGGCTCACATTTACAATCTCAGCACTATGGGATGCCAAGGTGGGAGTATCACTTGAGCTCAGGAGTTTGAAGCTGCAGTGAGTTATGACTACACCACTCCAGTTCAGTATGAGTAACCAAAGGATACCTTGTTCTAAAAAGAAAAAAAAAAAATGAATGTTATTCATAACAAATTTGATTTCTAATTGAGTTCTATAATTTATTTTACTTTTCTTTTTTACCATCCTTGCTTTTGTTTTTGTTTTTATCAAAAAAAAAAAAAATTCAGGTTGTCCTAAACTATTAATTACAGCAGGAAAATACAAAATTGGTTCAACAGTTTTAACAGAAAGTATAAAAGTACAGAAGCATAATATATATGCAAATTTTAAATAAAATACATTATATATACCTTTTAAATTGCAATGAATTTGAAATAAATCGTGACTCAAAGAATAGTAATATGTTATAAATTCTGTCATATATAAATTATAATTCTCATATCCTATTCAATTCAACCAGTACTTTAATTTGTATAATATCAACACAAGACTTAATGGGAATATGCAATCATAAATATTGCATATTACATGACTAAGATAATATGCTGCATAAAATTAAAAAAGATGACAGCAAAACCATATTAAATGTAAATTTATGCAATTACATTATATATTGACAGAAATTTTTGAAAAAATCAGCAAAAACACTCAGTAGGATCTCAGATGAGATTGAGTGCCTTCAGGGTGGTATGACTGTAGACTCAATAGGATCTCAAATAAACACCTATAAATTATATTGTTCTCGGTTTTGTAAAGCAAAACTTTGAATTACTCCAAATATTGTGCTTTGATAGAAAAACATTCTAATTTTTATATATCCAAAGTAGTTTCAAGGTTCCATTTATTAAGTTTAGCAATGTTATAAATTAATATATAAATTATAAACATATTCATTTATAACACATTAATTTTGACATTACAAAACAAGCATTTAAATATGATACACTATTATGTGTTTTAGATAGATGTCCACTTAATGGTGTGCTATGTGAAATATCTTCCAAGTGTCAGATACACATCTAAAATTAGCTTACACAAAACAGGTACTTTATGGGTTCATCGGACTTTAAGTCCAAGGAGGCCTTGATAAGGCCTAAATCCAGAGATTCAAACAATATGAGAAGTCTGCCTCTCTCTTTTGTAAGACTGCTCACCTCTGCTTACCTCTTCAGGCAAGTTCTCTTTGTGTGGGTGTATGGTAGCTACTGCCAGTTCCCTGTTTATTTGAACTCAGCATAGCTCAGAATACAGAAGGAAAAAAAAAGAGGAAGTGTCCTCTCATAGCTCTGAGAAAATTCACAGGGAAAATGTAAATTGCTCCAATTTTGGTCAGTTATCAATCTATCTCTGAACCAATTACTGCTTAACAAGGTAAGAACTCTGATTCACTAAGCATAGTTCACATATATACATCTAAGACTAGGGTGGGTTAGGGGAGCAGGCTCAGCCCAAGGTTGCTAGTTTACTAAATAATGGGGAAAAGGCAGTTACCCAAAAGAGGACTGTGGGGCAGAAAATTGTGCATGCTATAGAATTACTAAGTGAAACTATGTCACCACAACTCTCAGAACCCAAAATTGACACTGTGATTCTCTATTTCAATATTTAGTGAATCATGTAAAGTAATAATTTGACTCTTTAGGAAACATTGTCAGAAGAAACTGCTATTCTACTGATGGAAGTCAAGAGGTTTACAAGTTTTTCTTCTTCAGAAGAAATGAGCTTAAAGAGAAGTTTTGGTTCCTTAAAATTATAGTTGTGAGCTGGACTCGGTGGCTCAGCCTGTAATCCCAAGCCTTTGGGAGGCTGAGGTGAGTGGATTGCCTGAGCCCGCGGGGTCGAGACCCGCCTGGGCAGCGAGACCTCATCGT